>NW_009647218.1:409844-424122 GCF_000708025.1 Charadrius vociferus | reverse complement strand
CGGCAAGCGCGTTACAAACCGGCAATAAAATAACCAGCCTTGGAAGGATTATTTTTTTGGTTGGTTGGTTGGTTGGTTTCCCTCTGGTTTGTATGTTAATTTGCGTTTTTCTTTTCCGCAGTTCTCGTAGAAACCTGCGTGGGAAGCAACGTGACAGCTGTCCAAGTCCCGACTTGGTTCGGGGGCGGGTGGTCGCTGTGCCGCTCACCCCCCGAGCCTCCCACTGTCCCCCCAGTGGAGGTACTGCAGCCCCTCGGCATCCATAAGGCAACAGCCCCGTCCCTTTAATGCGGGCGAGGTGTGCCCGGTGCGGGTCTGGGACAGGGTGATTCGGACAGGCTATAAGAGCAGCACCATCTCCTGGGAGCTTGAGGGATGTCTGGGGACTCGCCGGGCTGCCACATCCCACCTGGGCAGGGACAGACATGGCCTATTACTGTCACTCTTCCAGTCCGCTCAACCAGGCAAATCCTGACTTTATGCCAGTGGTGCAAAGACTGGACGGAAACCTGGCTCCAGGCCAACCTTTTCATTAACGACATTCAGGTAAAGCATCTGCTTAAAAATGTAGGTACTATCCATAGCCTAAGTTCTGTTGGGAAACGGCTTGCCTCAAATGCTGACAAGCCATGACAATCCCTCCTCTGTATGGTACTACAACACTAGTAGTAAAATTGACCAGTAAATCAGCATAGGCAAGACAGGACCACTGAGGTACAGAGTAACTGATTAGGAGCTGGACTGAAAAAAAAAAAAAAAAAAAAAAGCCTGGCTCGTGCCTCAGGCCAATTTGAGTTCCAAACCTTTTATTATTTCTGCAAATATAAACACAATATTTACATCAGCATGGGAAGGAAGCTCTGTTTGGTTCCCCTCCCCACCAACAAGCTTCTTGCTTGGGCTGGAATTAAAAAATTCATCATAAACGCCGCTTTCCCCTTTCCCCGTTTGCCCCAAATCCCTCAGCCTTTTGAGATAGCATTGATCAAGTGAGGATCTCAAAATGCTTTGCAAAGGTGGGCAGGTGAATTATCGCCTTCCTTGCCTGCAGATGAAGCAACAGGTCTGGTGGGGAGCTTCTTCAGAAGACAGGGGAAGGCAAGAGGTAGAGAACAGGAGAGATTTTGGGACAGTTGAAAGCCATTTGGGGCTCAGGACTCACTGATGAGCAGGAGAAGAAAGCAACGTGTCAAGAGAAGGAGCGGATGGAGGTGAGAGAGTAGGGTGCAATTGAGTGTTTCTGGGTCCCCCCATGCCACAGGAGCTGGCTGCCTCACGTTCCTGTGTGGCATTCTTCTTCCCCTGTGGGGAAGTGGTGTCTCCGTTTTGCAGACAGGGAAACAGAGGACAGCCAGTGACTGACCAGGGTCATGAAGGCAGCCTGTGGCTGGTCTGGGAATTGAACTCTGGCCACTGGAGCAAGGTAGATAAGGAAAAGGGGAGAGGCAAGGGGAGGCAAAGCCAGGAAGCTGTGTTTTTTAATGGTGGAAAAGCACTGGGACCCTTGGGGCCTTCTTCAAACAGCATGAGAGTCTGCCTCTTGCCAAAACAAGTCAGTTTAAAATATTGGCATTCTTATTTCACAGCAAAGAGATTTGTGGACAGGGCTTGGTCTCTCAACCACAGGAAAAAACACTCAGGAAAACCAAAAACAATCCCAAGTTTACCTGGCAAGAAAAGTATTGACCCAAATCTCAACCACATGGCGCATGGGATGCTGTGTATGCACACACAATCTTCATGATTTCATAAGTGTTTGGACCCACTGAGCATGGTTGCAGATGACTTTACCCTACACACGCCTGGCTGGCTCCACAGGGTGAGCTGAGTGAAAGAAAAAGCCATAGGGTAATAGGGAGCAATGTTGGGTGCATCACTATAAGGGACAGAAGGGGCTTCTGCACATGCAGCTGAAGGCAGAAAAGTCCTTTCCCAGCCCACGGTAGCAGAGAGAGCTGGGACTTCTGCAGATGTCTCACGTTACTCCAGTATTTAATCTGAAGCCATTGCTGCCTGGACATGCATGGATGCAACGCCAGTGGCACGCTGCACGCTCCTTCAGGGAGCAAACCTCTTCCAGCCTTGGAAGACGGGATTTGGTTTAGAGTATAAATCTCAGTAAATCAATGAGAAATGAATATTCCTCCGGGCCTGCCGGCAAGGCAGGGAGTCCTGCTGCAAACGGGACTGCAGCACAAAGTGAGCGGCTGTCATAGTGGCAGCAGAGTCCATTTCCCGTTTCCTCAGCAGCCCAGGTTTTCCCAGTTCTAAATTGCTTGGGTGCTGTTAATGTGTCTCTCAGCAGAGCTGCTTGCTCCATCTCAAGAGACTTTGTCAGCGAGACGTTTGCAACTACAGCAGAGCTGGAGAGCTGCTGTTTGTCAGGACAAGAGGCCAAGTGCTGGCCACTACAGAAGAAGGCAAGGAACCAGGGCAGCCACCAGATGAGATGACAGTGTGAAAGGCAATGAAGAGTCTCTTTCTTATCAACTACCGTTTATTTTTCAAAGGTTTGGGCTACTCCAGCTGCTGCAACTGGGAGGGACCTTGCCCTTGATCAGACTCGTGACACGCAATTCTCTGGTCAGTTTGGTGGAGCCTCACAAATCCTCATTCGGCTTTCACCCGCCTCCAGCTTACCGATTTGGAAAGGCTTTAGCAAGCTTACTTCATTTTATTTATTTTTTTTTGCTGGATAATAAAAAGCATCTGCCCACTCATCATAGATTGGATCTTCTTGTAAGTCAGAGACCCTGCAAGCTGCTCATACAAACATTTGCAGTGACACTCAGATGAAAGGAGCCGCATCTGGCCTGCTCCACAGCCTGTTGTTTAAACAGCAGCACACACTCTGTAGTTACAAAATAGTAATGTGCTTTTAATTTGCACGGAGTGAACCCAGGAAACTATAATTAGAAAGAGAGTTTCTGGAAATGCAGCAAGGAAATATTAATACAGTGCGAAAAGCAATCCAAAGCCTCCGGCCACACAGAGATGTGTTGTCTGAAACATTGCGTTAGCCATTTTTTCTCTCTTAATCCAATAGGGCTGCATCTCTGGAGCAATCCTTTGTGAACATTTAGCCTCCTTGACCATAAATCTTAGCCATTTGACACCCAAGTTATTAAATTATATTTGTGTTGTTATATCATAACACGATGCTCAGCCATTTATCATGCCCCCAAGGATAGCACGGAACCGGCAAATGGTAAAACAAAGCTCCTCCTTCCAGACCCTCTTTAAAGCTGAGAGAATCACTGTAACCTGCTGGCAGCACTGGCCTGCATTTGGATTTGTGTTTGATTTCACTTAGAAGTAGACCACGTTACATATGCATATTGTCTAGGTCATTAAAATATGGCTACTTTTACAAGGAAAGACAAATCGCCAGCACTAGCACATAGTCATTTCTTATTACAATTCTTAATTGGGATTTCAGAGGGATCATAAATGTTGTGTCATGAGTAATATAATGTCGGGGACTGAACAGAAGTGAGAAAAATAATCATGGCACTGAATTATTTAAGGTTTAAATTCCTCCGCGTGGTCTGGGGAGGGTCTTCAGAAGCAATCTCTCTCCCAGCGTGGATGGAGGGATGTCTCATTCAAACACCATATGGATGCTGTCTAACAGCTCCTATCAGTCGATTGTATGCTAAGGACCAGCTGTGGTTGCCTAGCAGTTTCTGCCTGCTGATTGACCTTCCCCAGGGTGTAGCGCACATGACAGTCGGAAATCAGAAAATTCACCCCAAGTAGGGCAGTGCTCTTTATGGAGAATTACAAAGTCAGTGATTTGCCTCTTGACAGTGGGGATGAATAAAACCATCACGTCTTGCCTCGAATCATTTTATGATTTCTTGCGGTGGGTCCCAGTTGCTCTCACACCTTGTGCTTCGTTTGTGGCTGAGGAGGTTTAGGATCTCCAGGGGCTAAAAGCCTTCATGGTTAGCACTGACACTTCCAGATTCACTTTTAGCTGTGGTGCCAGTATGTGTGGGGCCACAGATGTTTTACAATTGCTGCAGGCACCTCCAGAGAAGCCTTCACAAAAAGCTCCTGCCAGGTGTCCTTCTGCCCCTGTGAAAGAAGGAACATGGACAATTCCTGACATCCAACAGGGGAGTACCACACCCAACAGTTCTTATATCACTTTCTCATTGCTCCAGCGTTTTGCATGCAAATTTCTTGCAAAGTAATTTCTCTAATAACTTCAAAATCTGTACTAATGTTTTAACAGAGCTTTCCCCATTACTATAATGTCTTTCTAGTCATCAATTCTTGAGGCTTATTATGTGAAAATTAGAAATACATTATTACCAGAAAAGCCATTCTCTCAACTGCACAGACATTTACAACCTGACATAATCTCTTAAAATCTGAATTGTTTGCAATGAAACAGACCTTTTTTTTTCTTCATGAAGATGTCAGAGAATTTCAATTTCAGCTAATTCTTGCAACTCTAATGAGTTTCCTTCTCTAAGGAACTGGCAATGGTCTCTATGCTGTAATAGTTCCAGGAACAACTGGAAACTACTTAGATAATAACATAAGGTTTTTTAGATCAATATCGCTTTTGTAATGTGAAACTTTTGCCAGATCTCAGTATCTAAGCTGTTCTCTTTTCTTTTCTTTTTTTTTTCTTTTTCTTTTTATTGAGGATTTCCCTGAAAAGTTCTTGTGCACTGAGAAAGCTCGATACAACTACGCACACCAAGAGGTGACAAGCAAGAAGTTAATGGAGAGAGTCCATAACACGATACCTGGAAAGTTCTAGTGTTGCAGCATTGTAGGACGATTTCCAAACAGAAGACCACTTCTTTTGTGTACTTTGAATGCTTTACTTTATGTGCTGTAAGGACTGCACACTCGATGAGTCCCATTGGTGGTAAATATATCTTATGAGCCCATTAGAGACATCCCCTTCTGTTCACATTAATCAGTTCAAGAATGATTTTATTTGTGTAGATTGAAGCTTGCATTGACAAAACATGCTTTTTGGCTGGCAAGTCAGGTTGACTGAACTGTACTACACCCAAACAGATAAACCTTAACTCAGGTGGCAAGCAGATGCCTGATCCAAAAGTTGTACCGGTCGCTGGAAAGAATTTCTGGACTTCAAGGGACTTCATATTTGGTCCAGGGAAGGAGGGTGCACAACTGCTGTCATGAAGCTTACACTGCCTGTCTTCATATAACTATTTTTGAATTGATTTCTTGTTCTCCACATGATCTCTTAGCGTTTTTTCTTTCCTCTGCAGAAATGCCAAGCTTCTGTTCATTTCAGGATTTCCAGGGCTCTGGAGTCAGTTCTCTGGGTGATACTGCAATGTGCCTCCTGGCATTTCCACCACATGCCACACTTCTCCAGAGCAAAACTGTTCAAGGTCTACATGCATTTGAAAGCTTTAGCGCTTCATTTGAACTGCTGAGAAACTGGAGGATGCCCTGGGTGGTTTTCAGACATCTCTATTCTTATGTGAGGGAAAAGCACATGTACTTCCCATACAGTCCTTCTGAATGGAAGAAAAGTAGTTCTGAAGGAAATGGCTGCAGTCTGCCCCAATCTGTTTGAGATTTATAGGGCCTGCACTGGGCAGGATCCTACTCTTCTTCTACATGTTGCACCTTTTTATTTTGCTAATGTCTTTGGGCAAGGTGCTGCCTTTTTACCTGTTTCCAGTAGTCCCACAAGTGTGAACTCTGAGCACTATAAAGCAGCTGTTGAGTGACCTCAAAGATGTGTATCGTTACTTGCCCCATCACTAACACATGCGTTCAGATTAACAAATTCCCACTGTTCCTGCAATCTGGGCTCTGCAATCGCCTCGGGCCAGCACGCTGTGCCTGGCAGGGCTGTTGTTTTAATGCTGCTTCTTTCTGTCCTATTTTACACCCACTTTGTTGTTGTTCTTCTTCCTATTCATGCAATCTGCTCTTAAAGCTGATGCAAAGTTGCCATTTCCTAACATCACTTTTAAACTGGAGAGTCAAAAAAATGCAATTTCCAGTTCAGCGCTTGTGTGAAACTTTAAACCCCACCCCAGAATTACACTTAAATCCCAAAATCGCCAGACAAAGTACCAAGTATGCTCTGACGGCATGAAGTTTTCAGATCAGCGTTCATTCCAGTGCAGTGGGTGTCCAAGAGGGCCCATGTCTACAGCTGTGTGAAGGAGCCTGGGGGCTGTTGGGTTTGTCTCTGTACCAAGAGTCACAAACAGTGAAGGACTGTGGCTCCTGTTCCATTTCCAGTACAGAATGTTCCTTGTCTGCAAGGCTGAGGGGGTGGAGAGGCCTGTCCAGTTTACTGCACCATCTGCTAGGTTCAGCCAAATCACTTAATCTTAACCAATTTCAAAGGGAATGAGGTCAAAACTTCAGAGGTGACCTTAACTCTTCATAAAATATTTGCTGTCTCAGATTTTATGAAGAAAAGGTTGTTTCAGAGGAGCAGGGATGACTTGCCAGGATTCCTCCTGACACTGAAATGCACTTCCTTTTCCCTCCGCAAATACCAGAAAGCTCATCACTCCTCTGTCCCTGGCAGCAGCAACAACCCACCCCTTATGATCTCCCCTGGCTTCCACAGCGCTGCAGCTTCCATGGCACCCCGTGTCTCTGGGTTGCGTGCCCATCTCCTGACCCGTATCTCATCTCTTGCGTCCCCAGGACGTGTCTCTGTATACCTAGGCAGCTTCGCTTCCCCTGGCATCTTTCACTGCTGTACATCCTACAAGCACCTGGGACCCCTTTAGCCAGCCCACCTAGACCCCTCTGGGGCGGGACCCATTTGGGACCTATTTAGGGCTATCCCTCAGCCAGTCCTTCCCTGCTCAAGCCTTCTCCAGACATATATTGCAAGTGCCATTAACTGGCCCCCAAACATTGTCTAGCACAAAGTTTTGTCAAGACAGGGCCCCTCCATTTCTGTAGGTCACATGTGCACTTACAAAAGATTGCTCTGTAATTTACAGGTACAGAAATATTGCTTTTTTACACACAATACACACAATACAGAAAATCTTTGGCTGAAACATTTGCCCAGACCTCTTCAGGTTTGTCATGTAGTAAAAAGGAGAATCCAGAGAACGTCAAGGGGGACCTTTCTCTTTCTTGTGTCTGATCACAAGGAGAAAGCAGAGAAATGTAGACATGGGGACAATAGTCTTTGAGAACAGAGTATGTTGCTAGAATCATCTTTTGTTTGAGTATCCTCTCCCTGATCCTGATTTTCAGCTGTGGATTCTCCCAGGTGTGGATTTTCCCCAGATGGGAGCGAGCAATGTTTCTGTCTGCTGCGTGGCCCGTGACTAGTGGGACTCAGCCAGTTGGAGTTTCATGTAAATGCTGAGACAGAAGAGAGCAGCCCAGTGAGGGCTTTGAAGGCGAAGGAGCATTTGATTGTAGACTTCTGACCGCTCCTCAGAAAGGGAACATGAGAAATATTTTTATGTTCGTATTCTTTTGGAGGGGTGACAGTACCCAAGAACCAGGTAGATCAGAGACAATAGGCACAAGTACAGTTGTGCTCCACTTGTGTCGAAACAAGAGAACAACGTGCTATTTTAGCACCAGACCCTGGCTTGAAACGCAACGGAGGAGGACAAAAGATATCAACAGAAATCCTGGGGATGCAAAAGGCTGGTTTTCACTAGCCTTTTCACTATCCTACTTAACAGAGGCTGGATCAAACCTGGATGTTGATCTGCCAGGATTCTCTGCCCTTGAAACATTTTTTTAACTGTTTGCTCCTTCTTTGCTGGGAATGATAGATGGACATCAGACACCTGAAAGTTTGTCAATTTTTTTTCCATGGTCTAATAAAAGGCACTGCCTTTTCCTATGAGCCTTGCTTCACTCTGAAAGTGAAAAAATGCTGCTTTTTAATTAATCTATTCTTAATGTCCTTAAATAACTGTTTCATGGTGGTAAGAGGACTTTAAAAACTCTGTCAAAGAAATCATCTTCTTTAATGAAGCCCTAGATATGCAAGCAGGTTCTCTTCAGGAGTTGTTAGTCCTTGGTGACCTTTCTTGAGCTCGCTTAGGATTTTTAACAGACAATATGAATGTCATGAAAGCTGTATGAAAGGAAAATTGAAGATGACTTGGCATTTTTATTTAGACGAGTGTGTGGGTTCAGATACTTGGAGACAGATCAGTTGCCACCAGAGAGGGGATGTTAGGTCTGGACAGAGTGGTGTCTTACAAAAGGGAACAAAGCTTGTTGCGAGTAAAGAGACATGGTGGAGTCTAACAAAAAGGTCATAGTTTGCAATGTGCTGTGCTTTGGCTTCTTTTTGGCCAAAGGCTGCTGCTGAAAAAGACTTTTCTATTTTACATGATTTTTGGTTTCTGCTGGGACATCTCAGCTCCCACAGGAGTGGAGTACAAAAGTGATTTCATTTGCATCAAGTCCTACAAGCCCAAGTCCAGAGTGCTGCTGCCACCGAGATCCTCTGATGTTCGGTGCAACAACAGAAAAGACGGAGTACCATTCCCACAGGGGGACTGGGCTCTTTGCCTGTGGCACACCCCATCTCTCATGGCAGACAAGCAGACAAGCTCTCATGAATGCCATACAACATCAACACGAACACAAAGCCCATTGACTCCATCCCCTCTGGCACAGAGCCTTGTGCCAGGCCCCCCGCAGTTGCTCTGATTGTGCAGAGTGCAGAGGAATGAGATCACTATGTTGAATTTTGAGGAATGGCCAGCAGATGGGAACAATCAGATAAAGCCGGTAACCATCACGGAGGAGGAAAAAAATCCAATTAAATTCTCCTGAGAAACATGGGAGCTAAGAAAGACCTTTCCTTCTGGTGCTGTCCAGCCACTGCTTCAAATCTTCACCTGAAGGAATGAAGGAACGGTGCAGCCCACCTGTGTGAATGAACTATCACAGCGGTCGTGTGAAGGCGGGCTGGGAGAGGCACATCCTCCTACCATTATACATACAAGAGTGCCTGGGGGCAATCTGGCCAACAGCTACCCCAGATCTCTCCTGGAAAGCCAGTGTGGGTGCCTGAAAGGTCAGGGAAGCACAACAAACCTGCAGAGCTGGGCTGCTGGCTTTGGTCAGGCTGGCAAAGGAGAATCAGGGAGAGGTCAGGGAGGGCGAAGTTTTGTCATGGTGTTGTGGAGGACAGGAGCAAGGCCAGCGCTCTGAAGGAGCTCTCAGCCCTGCCTCGCTCTCTGGGAAAGCGTGGTGTGGGAGCACGGCACTGCTGGGAGGAAAAGGAGGCAGAGGGGGTGCTGAGGTCTTCTTCATGGACTCCGGGAAGTCCATGTCCATTGATTTTTTGAGGCTGTAAATAGACCTTGGCATAAATGAAGATGTTGGTGCCAACTCTGTAAGCTCTTTGAGACAGGGACCATCATTTTGTCTGGTAATTATACAGCCCAAATCACCACAATGGCCTGGCCAATAACTGGATCTCTTCTACACAACTGCACTGTTAAATGGTCTGGTTATTATTAGTAAGGTAACAATAACCACTAATAGCAACAATTCCAATCCCACTCAAGATGAAACAAGACAGTGGGACCGGAGGTTCCTATTTGCTGCTATGGAGTAGTGTTCGTTTCTAGCCACCATTTCTTTTTTCTTCTCAAATGCAACTTAATTTAAAAGAGGATGACTGATTAGTCCTCGAGGCCCTTTATTCTCTCTGTGCCTGTTGCCTGCAGAAGTCTCCCGTACTGCTATAGCGACGTTACTATTCAAGTGACTTAGTGCTTTTCCAGGCAGCAGCTCTGGCCCCGGCTTTCTTGTAGAGTGGCCTGTCCCTGTGGGGGGCTGCACGGAGGGGCACAGTCGCAGCCACACACAGAAAAGATGGCCAGTGCAAGGGAAAATCATCCTTTTCTTCACAGTGACAGCAGCTCACTGCTCAAAAAGACTTTAAAAACATGCCCCATCTCAGGACAAACCTAGAAAGGGTCATTCTGGGGACATCTGAGGCGCGAGCGTCTCCTCCAAACCAAAGTGCTTAAACAGCAATGAGAGTCTTTAGCCCCAAAGCAATTTATGACGCTGTTAGCTGTGTAGAAGGCCTTTAAAAGAAGCAGTGCAAAGGTTGGAAGTTGGTTCACAGGCTGATGCAGAAGTTTGTCCTCAATAAATGGCAACATGCCCTACAGGAGAGGTTAGTATCATCAGCATCGCTTTTTACCTGTGACAAAATGAGACAAATGACTTCAGTGATCAGCCCAACACAGTCATGGAATCCATAAGAGAATACAGCAACAAGCAACACCTAAGGACCTAAAGAAGCAACTTACAGAAAAAAGAAAAAAAAAAGAAAAGAAAAAGAGATGGAATTTGAAATGGTTCCTGCCCAAATAACATATTGCATCTGTGACACTTTGTTCTGGTACTAATTTCCTGGCAACACTCACCACACACAATTCCTGTTCCCTGGCAATAACTAACAACACTACCTGTGCCTTTGCAGATGGTTCGGTGGTGTACATATCTTCCTAGAAGCAAGTAATTTGTTTTCTGGATGGGATATATTTGCCAGAGATTTTCAACTGTCAAAACAACCCCCTCCCTAGGTCATGATCTCACCACTGTGTACCCATTAGGCTCCTGTCCAGCCCAGAAAGACCACGGTGACATTCACTGCTGAGTGCTGGCCTGTGCTCTCCTGATGAAGCGCTAAGTTGAAGTTGGCTTGAGAGAGAAGCAGTCAGCTTGGAGGAGACCTGGGAGAGGTTAGCATCAGAAATGTTTATATCAGCTATTTCTGTGAACTAATGCAAACCCGGGGCTGTCTGGGTCAGGATTTGGCAGCTGGGATGAAGAGGAGGGTGAAGAACATGGGGCTTTTTTTTTTTTTTTGGTCCTTTTACATAAATCTATGAAATAAGTGAGATGGTTACTCTGGCCGAGACCTTCCCCTTGGGAGAGGGACAGGACAAAGGAAGTAAGAAATCTGTAGTCCTAATCTGTTATGTTTGTGTAAAAATATATACTCTCTGGCTTCAGCTCATGCAGTGGGAACAAAGCCTCTCAGGGTAACATTACAGTGTGCAGAGAAGAAGTGGGACAGCACTGTCACGGGGCCACATGCCTGGCCTTTCGCAAGCAAGTCTCATCCTCAGGCCCGCGTGTGCCAGCAAGGCAGAGGGGATTGGAAGCGTAACCCATTTTTGAGAGGGTTTCATACAAAACCCCACCAAAAGAGACCGTGCCATTCCATTCCCACCACCGGCTTCATCCCCACTGGTTTTTTTGATAAAAGGGTTGATCTGGAAAAAACACATCTCTGTTGAACCCGGAACAATTTTCCATTTGGATCGGTCTCCCAGTTGAAAAGTGGTTTTGGGAAGGGGGAAGGAAATGAACATGTTTTGAAATGGTCCAAGTATCCCATGCCTGTGATTTCTGAACAATAAATTCATTTTCTGTTTCAAAAGAATATTTCTTGCTTTGAAAATGTATGGTATTGAAAAAGAGGTCTATCTTAAAAAATAATAACATTAAAATCAATTATTTGGAAGTAACCAAACATGGGGTTTATAAACCCATCTTAATGAAAGAAATATCTTTTTCTGTCTTTAATTGTGTTGCAGAATTATTTTTTTCTGGTTTTGACTTCTAGTCCTGATTTAGGAAGGGCAGAGAAAAATGTCAAAATCCCTGTGAATATTTTCACAAGGACTGGGGAGAACATTTTCCCACGCAGCTCTATGATCAAACCCTTCAGATGCCAACAGATTACTGATTAGGCTTTCCTGCCCTTGACTGGGGATCATCGTGTTGCAGAGCACTTGGGGACAGAGCAAAAGGCACCTCTCATCATGCTGTTAATGATGTTTTTCCACACACAGAGCAAGTACGTTCCCAAGAAACGTCCTAAGTGAAAGACTCCAAAATAAAGAACAAAAGTGGCATTAGTAACCTCTGACTTTCAACCTCTGTGACTTATGTCTTCAGATATCATGAAACTGTCTTTAAAATTGCATGAATAAAAAATGAATTAACATATTTAACTTTCTAAATTACATGAAGGTTTTCAAGCTTTTCAGTAGGCCAGAAATTTAGCGCTTTGCACATGAAAGCTGAGTGTCTCATGGAGGGCAATTCCAAGAACTCAAAAGAGTCAGAGCGGGTAGCGCTGCGAAGGCACGCTTGCAGGAGGGGCTGGGGGAGAAGAGGCCTCTGTACGCATTACATTTTAGCAGCAGCCATCATTTAGGCATTGGACATCTCTCTCTGAAATCTAGCCCCTCTAAACAAGGGGCTTTCGCAAAGATGGTACCTTGTGGTATCTCCCAGAAGTACCTACACCTGAACATAGAAGAATGCCAAAGCCTGCAGCAGAGGATACCCCTTGCAAGGCAGTGTTCCCAGATCTTTCCTGCATCCCACCTCACTCATTTTTTTGAAAAGTATGACAAAGAAGTCTTTAACTGGAATAGGTCTGATGTTCGTGAAAAACGGGTCCTGATGGTGAATCTCAAGGTTGTTCTGGGTTCTGTCATGAGGGAATGGAAGAAAGATTCACTCAGCTCTGATCAAACTGTGAAAAAAAAAGGGGGGAAAGAGGCAAGCGTGGGACCTCTGCACCTCTGTCTTGCCTCAGCCATCTCACCTTCAGTCACAAGAAAGCAGAGATGCGGGGACCCTTGTGGGATCCTTGGTGATTTTAGTGGCATTCCCTACATAAATATTGGATCAGAGTGTGACTCTCTCCTGCAATAAAGCTGGCTTACAGCAGTAACAAGTCTCACAGGTATTTAACCAGCACCCAGATCTTATTCCTGTTCACAAAACACTCTACTAGCCTGTGACCTTCTTCAAGGCTATCTCAGGGCCAGGCAGTCTAAAGGATGAGATCTTCCTTCCCTTTCTGTTGTAGGCCAGGAGAAGAGACGCAAATAGCCTCCTGTGTACTAGGGTGAAGGGCAGCTGACACAGAAAGCGTGGAACCACAGGAAAGGGTGAAGCCACCGCTTTTACAAAGGGAAGCACTGTTTGGCAATTTGCTGAGGGTTGCTATTACTGGTTTTGAGTCAGGGCCCTTTTTGTCTTCAACATTTATGGAGAGAAAAAGAAAAGAACAAAAATGTAACAGTTGCTGTTTGAAAAAACAGCTACAATTTACTGTAATGGAGCATGGTCACTCAGCTTCATTTTTAATTAATTTCCAGATACAGGAAATCCATTCATCACAATTCTGGAATGCTGGAAAACTCACTGAGGAACTACAAAGGGCAGGTAAAGCAAAAGCATTTAAAATAGTTGCAGATGAGCTGATAAGAGGCTCAAAGAAACAGTTAAATTTGTGTGCAGATAACTCAACCACAGTATCTGGAATGTATAAACATAGCACTTTTTTTTTTTCTTCTGGCCTTAAAATTTGATCCAAGTCTGGGAGTTAAAAAGTCCCATTTTGTGTAATCAGGTTCTGGTTGAACATGATTGCTGAATTATTTTAAATGGAAGACACATGTCTGGATGTTGAGTTCTGTATATTATTCCAGGATGGTGTCCATTAGGTCTTATCCACAGGGGCTATCTTCATTCCTTATGCATCAGGATTAGCAAACGGTGAATCATGAATATGGAGACAGTGAAAAGAATGTGGTATTAGTTAAAGGGTGATTTTGGAAATTATCTTGCATGCATTATTCAAAACTTTTCAGTCTCTCTTGCACAGAGTCCCTACGGCTGTTTAAAAGTGTTATTTTAAAACACGCTCATACAAGGCATTTGCATTCTTTCATTTTGAGTCTTGAATTTAGCAATGAACCAACATTTGCCTTAACCCCTTGTCACTCCTAAAGCGTTCTCAAGAGTATGAGTTGCTCATCTAATGGTTGTGTTGCCATATGCTGTCCTTCTATAATAGATCTGCCCCTGACCCCTGTGTTTTTATATTGCTTCTTTTACTGGCAGATGGACCATTACATAAATTGAAACATACTTTCATGGATATTCCCAGTGGTAAGTGAGTATTGTCTCATTAGCTCCATGGGGAAAACAGTGTAAACCCAAAGCTGGGTAGCTCACCTACCCATATGGTAGGTGAAAAGAAGTGTCCTTATAGCGTATGCTATAGGCAGTGTTGCCTACTGGATTACCAGAAGATTCAAGTTCCGAGGTTGTATTTTTCCTTTCTTGGCTGTCCAAACACTTGAGAGCTCCCTGTCAGCTTCTAAAGGACTGGACTGGGTGCTCCTTCGGTCCCTTGTAGCCAAGAACCACAGATCAATCCCTGCAGGATGCTCTGCCTGCATCTTTTTCATACTGCATTTCCCTA
>NW_009647218.1:401424-409827 GCF_000708025.1 Charadrius vociferus | reverse complement strand
TACAAAGAACTCCTGCAGGGAAGACGTCTCAAAGTCTTGTGCCCACCAAAATTTTTTAATTAAAATGATGCACTTTTTTCTTCTTTTTTTTTAAAAATCAAAACAAAATTGTCAAAAAGAAGACTGTCCCTGTCATTCACATATCTCAGTTTTCCCATGTTTGTAACAACTGTAATGGGCATTGTATCCATCCCTTAATCAAAACTATTTGAAAAATCACATCACCCAACTTCTGCACAAGGGAAAACACTTTTGTCAGTATGTAAAAGACTTGATGACAGAGTCAACACTGATTCTGATATAACATTTCATGAAAATTGAAAGATGTCCCAAAAGCCTACAGAGGTGAAGTGGCCACAAAATTGAATACCTATACTGTTTGTAAAAGGCGTTCCTCAGTTTTCAGACCAGGAAAGAACATAGTTCGTTGTGCAGATGGGCTTTCTGATTCCATCGCGATGGTATCTCCATACACCGCTTCCCTCCCTCCTTCCCTCCCTGCTTAGGCACGGCAAATCTGCTGGGCTTTAAATCTTTCTCAGCCGGGAGGAATTCTGAAAGGAGGAAAACAGCTGGGAAACACATCCATGCCTCCTGCAAAGGTATGCGCCTTAAATATTACTGTGAGGCGCAGCATCATTTTCCAAAAATCTCTCACTCTCTTAAATAACACACAACCTATTGTTCTGAGCTGAGCAAAGGTGGAGCTGGCAGCCGACGTGTCTGAGGTCATTCGATAAATGGGTGTAATGAAGTAGTCATGGCTAATATGTGTTATAAGCTTAATATGAACCTGAAAATCCCACAGAGGAGACATAATATCTTTAAAAAATGATACTGCAGTAATGATTCTAAATCCTACAGCTTACAATAGCGTTTAACTGTTTTCAGCTATTATCATTATGTTATTTTAGGGATTTTCATTACAGTAGATAGTTATGTTAAAATTACATTAAAGTTGATAGTTGCCAGACTTTGTTGATGCCTTACTAAGAAACACACAGCAGACACTTGTGAAAGCACTTCCCTCTGCCACATACAAGCGGGTAATTTACAATATGGCTGGAGATGACAGCTTTAATTAGATTTCTTTCTAGGAGCTCATTCTGGCAGCTAACCTGGGGCTGGAAAGAGCGTGGCACTCAGTTGCGTACTACTTATGACCAGGATCCAGGAATAGTCTTTCTTCTGGTGTAGATATAAAAACAGGTAAATATCATCTTATCTCTGCAAGTTAGGAAAATGGGGCCCAGCGGTGTAATGTGTTTTGGACAATGCTAGCAGTCTTATACAGGTAGAAATAAGGGTAAAAGCGGAGTCACGGGTCATGACACAGTCTGTATGGCTCAGCTGTCTCTTTGGCTCTTATCTTCCCCTATGGCATCACTTGATTACGCTGCTGAGCACCTCTTCAGCGCTGTTAGGTGTGATTTTAGGCTAGACCTGTGAAAGAGGCACTGTACAGCTTTCCCCAGACCTTGGTACCGCAGGACTTTGATGCATAAGTTTCCTCCATAGTGCTACCCCAGTGAATGTCTGTGTTACTGTGGCTCTCCAAAAGCTGGCTTTGCTGGTTCCTAAGCTGCGTGGACCCCCAAGGTGTCCTCCTTGCCTGCTTGCTGTCTTACCAGGACACCTCCCAAAAGACGCAACCTTAATTCCTGAAGTCACAGAGCCATGCTATACTAATAAAACCCAAACAAACCAAGAAACAATTATCTCGAAACAATACCAAATATTGCTTAAACAAGAAGGAGCTTATTCCAATAGATAAACAGGAAGGGAAAATACTACAGTTTATTACATTAGGCTTTGGCATGATGTTTCATATTAATTGTTATAGGCGAGTATTTACACAGGGTCCAAATGTACTGATTGACTTGAGACAAATCAGTATAGGGGCCCAGATCTGACAAGTTCACTGTCTAAAATTTAAACGTGAGACAAACAAGCGAAGAGGAACATGAATAAAGAGGGCACACATGCCAATTTCATCAACAGGTCCGTACAGAAAGTCTTTTCATGTAGGTTTGGAACAAATGGATCTGTCTCGCAATGGGATGAGGCTAGTGGAAGGGCAAATGGTGGCACTTCCATGGTCCAGTCAGGGTGTGACCCTTCCTGCCCAAACACAATTCATCCCCTGTGCTTCTTGTAGATGGGTGAACAAGAGAAGGAGTATCATATGTATTTATATTTTCTTATATATATATTTACATGAATGTGTGCACGCACATGCGTGTGGGTATGCACATGTGTGTATGTATATATACACATATACAAATATACAGTACAGCTATATGATTTAACTGAACTAGATTCTGCAGCTGCTTTGTTTGGAAAACTGCCGCCGCAGATCCATCTGCACTGACATGTTTAGAGTGAAATATTATTCTGCGCCGTAAAAACATTGACTATTGCCTCTTTGAAGCAAATTTGCCCTTTGATTTGCTGTATGGCATGCAACATTGTAGAATGGAACTATGTCTCTTCCATTAAAAAAAACCTCAAAACCCATAAGCCTTGATAATTGGGTGGGAACTGATAATTCACCTGATTTTTAGCACTGCTCTTGCAAAAGAAGTCAAAAATCCACTCAACACCAAGCACACGCCTTTACCATCTTAATGCTTTCTATCTTGTAAATATGCTTCCTATACATATTCTATGAATGTTTTCTTTTTTGCTCTTACAGGTTTTAATCTCGGCTAACTCCTGCCTTGCTAACAGGTGACATCATTTCATGCGACTGCCAACACATAGATCTTTTCATCTGGGGGTGAGGTCCAAATCTCATAAAAAGGAGCAGGAGCTGGATGATGCTGGCTACTTTCAAACTGCCTGCAATCGCTGCCTGAGATGCAGCTCCTTCTCTCTGTTGATTTTTTCAGGCTGTCAGGTCTGACCAGGGAGCTCACCTTAGACACCACAGCAACTGTCTGGGGTTGAGCAACTGGAGCTGACTGCCTCAGTGGAGCTGTACAATGCTTCTCTTTCCTTGAAAAATTCCTTAGACCAAGATTGTCCTGACTCATTTCTGGCTTCCCAAGCATCCCCTGGGCACAAAGGACACCAGAAAAACAAAAAAGCAGGATTTTAGAAAGCCTCTCCCTGCTCAAACTCAGGCATACACACTCCTTTTATTTGTCTGTGATGTTTCTTATTCCCGAGTAAACCCGTCAATCCCTGATGCTGCTCATCAGGTGGGCAGGCGGAAGGTGACTTTTCAGGACAGATAGACTGTGGTTCTTACTATAACACCACCTTCAGAGAGGTGGGGATAGTTCTGGGCCTTCAGGACACTGAAACCCTTTGAGGACTTGCAGGCAATGCCTGGTTGGCAGCTTAAATGCAGTCACCTTTTTTTGAAGACAAAAGACGTCCACTTTTCATCCCAGTTTTCAGTGTCAGAGAGCACTGCTAAGCACATCAAATCTGCCTGGATGCACTAGGCTCTTCATTTCCTCTGGGCCTTAACATATCCCCTCACCAACAGGCAGAAAATGTGGAAAACCAATTTCAAGAGGCATTATCAACTTAGTGACAGCCTTAGTAAGTGCAGCACAAGTTAGATTTGGGACATTTTACATATCCCTGTATGGCTTGAGCTGAAAATGTACAACTGTGCCTTAGATATCAGCTTGCTGTGATAATAGGCAGCATATCTGTGTGGAAGATAGGAATAAGTACTGTTTACAGAAAAAAAAGCATTTCTAGGATTCCATTATTTATACTTGTGCGTGTGTGTATATATATATTTGTGCTGGTCAGGAAGAGAATGAAGTTGGTAATTATCTCAATAATATACTTAGCTTCTGAAACATTGTTGTCTGTGGAGATGTGCTTTTGTCTTACAGACCAACCTGTTCCTGCTCCTGTTCTTTGCTGTTCCTGCTCTTTTGGTGGGAAACAAGGGCAGGTTTCTATACCCTCACAGGTCAGGCAGAGTGACAGGAGGATAGGAAATACGGGGAGAGGAATTACAGAGGAATTCAATAAGCAAAACAGGATATATGGTACTGCAGAAAGTTTCAAAAACTCCTGCATAGTTCCATTTTTATCCATCAATTATGCCACAGGCTCCCTAAGTTAAAGAAGCTTATGTCTATCAGCAGCTCATTACCATCTCTGTAAGAGACTCGTACACACCAGGTAGCAGAGCAGTGTGAAAAGTCACATCGCAAGGTTACTCCTCTGTTCAGCGGAAATCATTCTCATCATCAGGCTGTGTTTCACTGAGCTCTACAGAGTAAGGGCAGCGCGAATAAAATGTAGCAGAGCTGTAGAGCAGCTCTTGCCCTGTGAAGCCCCTGGAGAATTAGGGCAGCGGGGCAGTGCAGAAGTGGTGTGGAGCTTTCCTCTTTCAAGCAGCAAAGCCCTTAGCTGAAATGCATTGAAGCCAAATGGCTTTTGTTTCAGAGGGTTTTGAATCCGATTGCAATCTCCTCCTTGTGCTCCTGCAGATGACTGCAGGTAGTGCATCTCCCTGTGGGTCTCTTGTCTTAAGTATAGGAAACTTTTTCTGGTCCTACATCTTGGGAACTCCATAGGCTGCTAACAATTAGAACTAGTTCTCGAGAACGAATGTGAGTGTTTTGTCTGAAGGCTACATTCATTTAATTAGCGTTGGGGAATCCTGTAGTAATCCAGACAGGATCTGGCTTTGTGCATGCTGAAGACCCTGTAGGAAATCTGAGAATACATTGTCCGTCTTCCCTCACACCCCACAAACACAAATCCTAATTAGTAAGATCAGGCCTATAAAGAAACATTTTGACTGTGCAGATAGAAGCAGACAACTCTTTACCCCTAGCTGACTTAGCTATGCTGGCACAAAAAAAAAAGGGGGGGGGGACGACACGACACCACCAACCAAATATGAGGTAAACAGTGAAACCAGTAAAAGGCTGCCTTTTGCCAGTGTAAATTAAGTCATTCCAAGAGGTGGTCTAAATATGCAAGCAGAAAAACTCCTTTTGCCAGTATAAGCTGTATCTCCACAGGGGGGCTTTGTTGCTTTTGCTGGCAGAGCTTTTACAGTGTAAAGCAGGGTTGCTGATACTGCCTTGTAAGCACAACAGATAAAAAATAACATACAATTATCATTCCTTTCATCTGCCTGCAGTGGTCATTTCCACCCCTCAGCTGGACACTGGTGAGCCACATACGCACCGGTCAGGATTCAGATTGCAATGAAGTGCCATGGCCAGGGAAAGCACGCGAAAAGAGGAGGAAAATCCCAGACTCAGAATAGAATGATAAACCAGTGGTCACGCTAACCAGTCAGCCAGGTGTTGTTTAACAGGATTTGTGTAGTTGAGCTCATTCATAAAAATATTGCTGCTGTAAATGTACCAGTGTAGCTAAAGTAATGCTGTTCCATGGGTGATATGGTTACTCCTCCCTGGAAACAGTGCGAATGTTGCCATCTGAGGGGCAAAATTTCTTTGACTGACCTGGATAAATTGATGTAAAAACTCTGTTTGATCAGCCGTAAAGCTGTTACATTTACTTTACCAAGCTACTGGGTTGAGAAGTCTAACCTTGTTGCTTTTCCCTTGTGTAGCCGTATACCTAGCAATGACGTGTAGCTAAGGATGTCAAGGGCTGTTCCCGTTCCAGAACAACTTGCCTGCAGAGCTGACCACACACATCTAAAACAGTAAAAGCCAGGTCTGATTTTGGAAAGCAGAATCCTCACATCTCTGCATAACCTAGACTACCTTAAAAAGCTTTAAAAGGAAAAAAAAATATATTGCTCTTTTGAGAACTCCCCTATTCTCCCTGCACAAGATGGGACCTGTCCTATAGCCCTGATCCTCTAACTTTTGGAGAGAATCTTGCTTAGACTGTGCAAAAAGCCAGCTGAATACAAGAAAGGTGAAGTGCAGATTCCAGCCCAGGTCTAGACCAAAATATACCAGTGAATTCACATGATGTCATTGCAAGGAGATGTTGTGAAAGTTGTGGCATTAACAGAGTCTAGATAGCTTAATATTTAAAGAGATGGTTCCTCCAGCCGTGGGCAGGATAGGAGTCAGGACAGCACATTCTGCTTACCAGGGGATTACCAAATGGCAATGCACATGAGCAAATATTTAGCAGCCCTCCTCCCTCTGGGAAAAATATCAGCTGAAGCTAAGACAAGCACTTTCTCTTGAACATTCAAAAAAGAAGAAACAAACTAAAGAGCACTCACACTCCCACTGAGCTTGGCTAGGTTGGGGAGGTGAGTTAAGCCAGGACAGAATCTAGCCCAGAGCGACACCAAGGAAGAGGAGAACATCATGAGAGCACAGAAACAAAGATGCAGGCTGCTCATATACCAGCTGAGGAAAAGGAGGTGGCGGTATCATGCACATTTCTTTGTTGGCATAACAAGCAAAGAGAGGTGAGCCGTGTCTGCATCAGGTGATAATATTCAGTTGCAACCAATATATTTACCGTATTTCAGTTTCCATGCAGGAAATGATTAATTGTGATGATACCTAGCAATTATATAGCATGTTGCCTCTTCAGAGTCTTTCACATATGATAAGCAGGTGTGAGCAATTTGCCATTGTAGTGGGTGTCTGTAGCTAAAGCCATTCTTCTTTACTGTTAGAGCTGAAATGGGTTGCCTGCATACATTAAACGGTGCAGCACTAATCACATCTCCCTTTTTAACTCAGGTTTGGTTGATGACCCGTAAGAACCATCTGTACATTTGAGATTCAGAGTGTGAAAGCCAGGGACCGTGGATGATGGGTTAGTGGTCTCGGATGTTCTCCGTATTTTGCGTAGCCAAGGCTACCCCATGGCTGCTCTGTAAATGCCAGCATCACTACTCTGCATCTTGTACCCTTGGGCTCTGCCTCAAGCTACCCAAAGCATCCCTGAAAAGCCCCACAGTGCACACATGCCAGGCTGCTTGGATCTCCTCTTTGGAGAAACCAAAGACAGCACAACCCATCACAACCAAAAATAGTGGGCACCACAGTCTCAGCTTTTGTTCTGCCCCCTCTTCCTCCCCTCCCAGATGTCTCTGTTCCCCTGCAAGGTCTTGCCAGAGCACCTTGTGCCCAGGACCATCACGGTGATGGAGCAGGGGAGTCCCCACTGGGGGCCTCAGGCAGAGCAATCCACAAAAGTGACAGAAGGAGCACACTGAAAGCCTTGTGCCACTTGTCTTGCCAAAGGAGAGCAAGCACTTCTGGGAGCATCGACCCACAGCTGAAAAGAATCTCAAGGGGATGATATTAGTCTACTTTTATTTTATAACATAGACAGAACAACAAGAAGTTCATGAGGAAGCTGATGCTTGGAAAAAACAAGTCTCAAATGCAGATGCAATTTTTGCCTCACCTCTGCCTGCCTGCACCTCTGCTCACTGGGCTGCAGTCTGGAAGAGATGGTTTCTGAGGTACAGCTACAAATTTTATCTTCTTGGTAGGAAAATTTACCCCCAGAGATTGGAAGATCGATCCACAGAAGCACAGAAAATTCACACATTGCCTCTAAAAACACTCATGGCACAAAAAAAATAAACCTAGAAGGGAAAGAAAGATCGAGCAGATCCCTATTCCTTCTAAATTTAAAGTATAGGAAATAGGGTCTTAAACATGGAGCATATATGCCAGAGCTCAGGTTAGGTGTTTTAGGTGTCCCTAGCTTACTGTCCATTAGCTGCAGACTGTGGCCTTGAAGAATTATGGGCAACATAAACAGAAAATAAATATGAAAGATATTTCTGTCCAATGTAATTAAAAGCTCTATTACCATGTAACCTGCCTTCCAAGGAAATGTACAGTATCTCTGGAGGCCACACAAGGGCGTCAAAACTGTCTAATGCACTGAGGCAGCTCAGGATTTTGAACCAACCCCCATGTTTCTCCCCTTCATTGAGTGCCATTTCTGCGCAGCTTCGCTTGCTTGACTGCATATGATCAGGAAAAAACTCCATGAGAAAACTGCCACTCTCTTATATATGTTGGCATGTATAACACAACCACGCCTGTGGTATACACCTGCATTTACCATTAGTTGCTCTCTTAATAACAAATTATTGAAGACATATTTCCTTTAATGTTTACCCAAAGAGAGAACAGCTAAGAAAAGCTGCATACACTGAATTCAAGCAGGGGATATTTCTTTCCTACTATAAACAGAACTGATTATAAAACCAGAACGCAAACTGAGCTCCTTGCCCTCCAGTTTTGTATGAGGTTACATTTCTTTGCAAGATTCTAATTTCTTCAGTTTTTCTCTGCATTCCAACCCAGGGAGATATAAACCAAAGCAAACAAAGTACCCCCCAAAGGAGTCTCTCCCCCTTAAGCGGGGCTTCTATTTTTAATTCTCTACAGCTTTTAAAACATTTGAATGGGAAGCCTCCATCAGTCTTTGGTGGAAAAGAATTCCTGC
>NW_009647218.1:401080-401392 GCF_000708025.1 Charadrius vociferus | reverse complement strand
TCTCTCAGGACATCCACTCCAGATAATCTCAACTGGCAGCTCGATATAAGACTGATATCTCTTCTCAGAGGGGTTCCTTGCAGTTGCGTTTCAGCACATTCTGCCTTTGCAAAGAAACTCTTTAAACAGTCATATTTTCCTCCTCAAAAATGAATTAGGAAAAAGAAAAGAAGAAGAAAAAAAAAAAAGGGCAAAAAAATACGTTGACCTTCTTGCTTGTTGGCAGTGACTGTTTCACACTTTGCTGGTGCCTTTCTCCAAAGCTGGCTCTCAATGAAACACTGCACTGACTTTGCTCTGGCTGATCGCAGG
>NW_009647218.1:387546-401067 GCF_000708025.1 Charadrius vociferus | reverse complement strand
AGGCACCGCTGCAAGGAGGTCTGCTGCTCTCTTCCCCCCGTCACATCTTCAGGTACCCTTGCTCGCCGCGTCCCCAAACGCCCGGACCCTTGTCTGTGCTGACAGTGATGCGACTGCGTGGGAAGCAGGAGAGCTCTCACACCGTCACAAACATGAGACAGAAGAAAACTGCAAGAAACTGAAAAAAGATTACGTATTTCCAACCGCAAAGGAACAGAGTGGGAAAAACTTTAAAATGTGTGCATTGTGCCTGAAGTATTTACAGAAAGGCTCCTTGAAAAAGCTTAAACTCAAGCGATTTATCTGTCCTTCCAAGAATTTCAAGGCAGGAACTACCTCCCCATGCTCCCCAAGGAAGGAACCAATTGCTTATCAAGAGTAAAAACGTGACTGAAATGCGATAGTGAAAAACAAAGAAATCTCTAATAAATTAGAAATTCTTTCTTGAACCTATGGAGCGCAGTCTGCTTGGAGTCTGGTTTAATCTGTTGCCATAAATAAATCTATTGAGGAATTTTCCATAAGCTTTATCAGGCAGCAAAATTCTGCAAGTCACATCACTGCACGCTGTGTGATGCCTCTGGCAGATTCAACCTGGTTAATATTTATGCTGCAATCACCAGTGACTTCTTGAAACCTTAAAGGCAATATCTCCACAAAAAAAAAAAAAAAAAAAAAAAAAAAGCCCCAGAGCTTCTGCAGATGGGCTATCATCATAAATTCACCCAAAAGTGGAAATTCAAATAACAGATGTGTGTTTATAAACAGAGAAAATCGAGTAAATTACTAGATATGCTTTCCAAATGCTCAGAGCTGCAAGGTATCCTCACACACAAAAGTCCATATTCACACTTGCCCGCACCAAGAGAGCTTTCCTGCTTACCAGGGAATTTGGATTGCAATTGCTATTATCAAGGGGCAAATTCTTGACTGGTGAGAATAAATCACAATATGCCTTTGCTCGATGGAATGATCTCCGAGTGATTAACACCACCATTTACCTCCCCCTAGCAACAGTTGTTTCCTATTCCCAGACGAAGAGAGCACGGAGGCATGTGGAAAGATTGTGTAGGATGTGACAGCTGTTGACAAAAACTTAACTTTTCAGAGGCCACCTATCTACCTTGAAATATGCTTGGTGCCAAAAGGCAGATGAGGGGTTAAGAGATCTCCCCCGCCTTATCTCTTGCACACTCTTATCTGCCCAACAGTCCACAATAAATCAGAGAAACTCTTCTTCCATCTGGCTCTCTCTAAATTCCTCACTTCCACATGATTTGGGAACATTTTCCTGACCTTTCATGACTTATCTGATACTGCACAGAGCAAGAGGTTGGAAGAAGTGCATGAGGGAAATCTGGCAGGTATAAAATATGCCTGCAACTGGGTGAATTCGTTAGCGATGCACCTCTCCTGGGCTTTCGTATCTGCTGCTCTTACTGCCTTTGGAAGGACATGCCCAAGGTGGAATTCCATGGGGAAGGCCCAGCGTGAACCCACTGCAGAAGGGCCAGTATGAGAAAACGTAAGGCTAAACACTGCAGAGCCCAGAGCCTGCTTTGTGCTCTCCCAAGGCCCTTCTGACATTTGTATATGATTATCAAGAAGCACGGAGGAGCTGTGGAAAAGACAGCTGGCACATTGGTCAGCTTCAGCAGCAAATGTCCCAGATATTTGTCCTTTACATTACAATTGGCCCTTTATGTTGAGAGGTGAGAGGTTTTATGAAAAAAGGCAAAATTACTCCCATTTCCCAGGGTTTCCATTGTGTTTAAGCACCTCCCATCTTTCTGCTCCATCTTTCTCTCCCATTCTCCTCACCAGGTCCATCACCTGAGGCTGAACCACTACTCCAATTCAGGCCACTACTCAACATCCTGATCTCAATCCCCCTCTTCTTGTAGGAAGTTTACAAAGGCCATATGATGCTTCTGCCTGCCGTAACAAGGGATTAGACACCTAACCAAAAAATCCCTCCAGGTCTTTTATTCTTGTAAAGGTTCAGCTTCTCCTCCACACATTCAGGAAAGGCACAGGGTTAATGACCTCCTTTTAGATCCCATCTCCACCCACCAACCTGTCCTGCACCTCTTCCCTGTACTCCTCAATATGCCATGTACCGGCTGTTGCTCAAAAGGTACATTTTGGTTTTTGCCATTTTGTTTTTCATTTTGTTTTGATTCCCCAAAATGGCAAATTAGAGACTGTGAGAGACCTGGGCAGGCTTTCAGTGTTGATTACAAGTCTCTTCTGCAGAAGTGGGTCTGTGATATCCAGTAGCGCAAACCCAGTCTAGGAGATGGGGTTCTCTGATGATGGTTACCTAAATGCAGTCCTACTGCTGCTTCTTCCTCCTATCATTGCTTGCACAGGACTTTTTATATTTTATATGCATAATGTCAAAAAACCAATTTTTTGTGTTGTCTTCTGCCCCAAATATTTATTTCCATGGAAAAAGCAGAAGAATATGCATGCACATTAACACTGCCAAGTTGTAATAACAATTTTGCTTACCGAAATGGTGATACAATTCCAAGTGTTTTGGTTACTGGGCTTCCACTGTACACACAGTGAATGGACATGTGTTTGCCTTTATAATAATGGCTAAATACAATACATGCCAGGCATATGCATTAATAAAAATACTGAAGCAAGTTATTTGGTGGCGTAACTGCGTTGGCTTCACTCAGGTTACCCCTGCACTGAATCTAGCCATTTCTCTCTGTTTTGAAAGAGAAAACTACTTTATGTTTTTCAAGGCAAATTTCTTTCACCTCTATAAATATGACATGCAAGAGTATAACCTAGAAGGAAGAGATATCTGCCGCTAGCTAAACGATTTGTGGGGGGGGAAAAAAGACAAAAAGAAACCAACCCTATACCTACATATGGTATTTAATACATACCTCTAATGGAATGAGCTTCATAATTTATTCTGGGGTTTACCTTTTCATGAACTCTGTCTTGTTCCTGCTCATGAAAGATTTTCTGGTGCTTCAGTTATATTAAAAGCACATCATCTCTGTCTCTCTCCTCTCGTTTCTGTGTATTCACATATTGATATATTTTGCTGGTGCACATGGCACAGTAATAGCAGTAATACTCTTCGCTTCTGCTCTGCTTTTTGTCTCAGGATCCCGTGCCAAGAGTTATAAAGCGAAGAGCCTAAAGTTGGGATTTTATATTCATGCTGAGGCCCTTAAATTATGGCCCGAATTTCAGAGGTGCTGACTTCAATCGGAATTGGCGGTTTGCAGTACCGCTGCTCAGGTCACTTAGCACCAGGGTAAAGGTTTAGAACACGCGCGTCTAACCGTGATCCACGCAGGCCTCGCGGCTGTGGCTGCTTCTGCATCACCACGCCAGCTCACCTTTGGACGTATAGGTTTTGGCTGGATCGAAGTGGTTCACGTCACCGGTGCTGTGAGGGGCAGCGGTCGGTCCCGGCAGCCGTGGCAGGCAACAGGGGGGTGGGTTGTAAAGCCTAACACCCCATTTGGTTAGACAACATCAAGCCCTTTGGAATTTTCATACATCAGGGGTGGGATTTTTAGGGGCTTCCAAATACTTGTCTCACATTCAGGCACACTTTTACCAGCCAAATCTTTTGTGCAGAGCACCTCACGCCCGCAAAAGACCTCTTTTCCTGACCTACTTGACACTGAGTTACCCTCACCCCTGCTATGAAATACAACCTTTTGTTGATCACATAAATCCTACAGCTCTTCTTAACATCCCATCGACAAAGCCAGGGTGAGCAAAGACTCCTCACAGCAGCGGCGTTAGCTGCCCCGCTGACGCAGCCCGAGCAGGGATGTCCTGCAGAGGGGTGGTGGGACCAGTGCGGCAAGTAGGGGGGGACACTGCTCACCCCAGGAAAGGACGGGTGTCTGCAACCTGCCAGGGTTTATTTTTGTTTTCTTAACTGAAACAGCTCTGTTGGTATAAAACACGTGCTAAACCAGGCCCAAATCTTCTAAGAAAATCCCAGCTCACATAGCCCCTATTTTATTCAGCCATCCAGCTCATGTTACAGTTAATGGGAATAACATGTGATTTTCAAAAGTCAAACTTTTGCCCAACTTTTCCTGTGTACACATTTCCCTCAAATTTCTAGATTTTTATTACATTCTTTTGCTCTATTAATGTTAAATGATTTCTATCATTTAATGGCAATTTGTCCTGTCTACTCAACGCGCTTAGCAGAGGAAAATGGAAAAATGCATACACCAAAAGAAAAACCTGGTTGCTTATCTCATTGCACAAATATTTTAATTTTTTTTAGGAAAGTGTGGTTCTGATAGGGTCAATTATTCTGCCAGCCTTCTCTCCCAGTTTTCCTGTTGCCCTTTTCATCTCAGTTTTTCCTTGCTCTATGTTTTGCATATTTTATTGAGAAAACAAACATACTTCGCAGTCCAAAGACTGGATAGGACGCGTTCATATGAGAAAACTTTGGAGCATGTGTAGTTTATTTTTTGTGTAATTGATTTTGTAGTAGATAGAAGCCGTGGTATAAACTAACAGGATAATGTTTTTGATCAGTTTCCAATGCTTAATTACAAGTCTGCTATAACTAATTTCCTTCGTGTGCTCGCAGCTGCTATGCTTTTGTCACTGGCTTATTTTTCTTTGAAAATCTGAAAGACATTGAGTTTTTCTGTGAAAGTCGTCTGCCCTGATTGACTCCTGTAGACACCTCATTACCACAGCCATTCTGCAAAGTTGTATAGCTGTTTAGAACCTTGCATTCAAATAATTTCTTTTTTTTTTTCTCCTTTTTAATTAAGAAAAAAAAAATGCTGTTTTGAAACACTGCAGCATATCTGGCTCATTAGAGCATCAGATCAGTCAGCTCTGCAATACAAAAAGCCTTGTGGAAAGAGCAGCAGAATTTACTGGATTGGCTGCACCACTCATTTGTAAAAGCTACATGTTATGAAAAAAAGCACTAGGTGATGTTGGGGTATTTGCTTGTTTGTTTTTTTTTTCCATGGAGATAAATGAGATGTCACCTTTAACAGTGTATTTTAATAGCAAAATCTACCTAGTGAAATCTTATGAAATCTCCAAATTAAAAATATATTTATATATTTATATATTTATCCTTTTTTTTTTTTTTTGGTAGCTCTGTAGCTTATTAGCAGCTACGCTAATAAGTTGCAAGGCATAAAGGGTGGTGGTATCACACCAGCCTCCTGAGGAATGGCTGAGTTGGAAACAGAAGCTGGGGGCAAATCTGATGATCTTAACTATGCCCCAAACTGACAGATCTGCAACTCTCTGTGAGAGATAGAGATGAAACCGAGGTCTAGTAGGTGTCTTTGGGCCCCTCTCCCTTGGCAGAGCAATGCAGAACTCAACCTGCTCACAGAGTGTGGGTTATGGATGAAGGGTCAGACTGGGTAAACTCCGTATCTCAGCAGAACTGGGCAGAATATGACCCGTAGATGTTTCCCCCTGACTTGTTCTTAGTATTATCCTGCTTTCTGTCTTAGCATATGGTGTCCCATCCCTTATTTATTCCAATGAAACCTAATTTGGGCTTATTCTCCTCTGGATTTGGATGTTCAGCTCTCATTAATGTCAGCTGCTCCTTAGTAAATCTTCAGGCACTTGAAATAATACAGTCAAATGAGGAGAATTAAGGCTGCTTGATGGGTTTAAGAGCTACCAGTCCTTCTTGCAGAAGAGGCAGCTAAGCCAGGGATGGGGAAGTAACATATATCTCTGGCTCCTAATGTTAATGAAGACAACATTTTATATCAATGATTACATGCAAATGCAAATGTATGTAGATTGTTTACTTAGACAAGAGATTTCATACATCCATCTCTGCATTCCTCTTCCTCCCCCTATCTTTTCACCCAGGAAGAGGCACTATTGTTATTCTAGTCATCTTTCTCTTGATTTTATTATCTAACAGAGCCATAAAAATGACAAGAAAATGGATTTTTCAGACAACAATCTCCTGTTCCTGGTGTAATTCCACATTGAGCTACAGATACTGACAACACCGCATAGTTTATACATTTTTCCTTTAATTGTATACCGCAGCCCCGTTTTCAGTGAGGTGCTCACCACTCCATAATTAAGAAAGTGTTTAAGGCGCCTGACTGTTGTGAGATGCTGGATGCAGAAAAAGATGGTGAGCAGGAGATGCTGTGCTGGGGTGAGCCTGGCCCTTCGCGGAGCCGGGGATGCAGCCTGGTGCCAAGGGGGGGACCGTACAGTGCTGAGAGGGGGGTGAAGGCTGAAAAAGAGGTGTGAGGGGGTGGCAGAGATCAGACCCTGTCACAAAGTCACCAGACAATGTGCCTCCATGAGAGGTTCATGTACCAGAGAGACCCAGCATAGGGTTTTTACGGGGGTCTTGCAGATTTGGGCTGAGGTTGGGGGTTTTGGGAAGGACCTTGCTCAGATCCTCACGCAGCCCCTCACAATAAACCTGATCCAGTTGAAATGCAGGTAAAAGCTGAGGGCCAAGAGTGCTGCCTCGTGACCGCAGGCATGGTTGAAGACTCAGAGGGAAACAGATAAATTGCCCTCATTGTCTCAGTGCTCAAACTATATATTTTTTTAACAGCATAAAAATGCGTCTCATGCTACTAAACAAACAAAAAACTTCATTCGGTAACTCCCTCCCTCCAAAACGCAACGACAAAACAAGCACCCAGCCGCATCGCACATTCATAATTTGGCTTTTTCTGTGGAAGGTTGAGACTAATATTTCTGTGCGACACAAGGGGATTTGAATACCTCACGCCCTGTGGTTTTCTCTCCCCGGGGCACCTCTGCAAATCCCTGCATAAATCAAGATAGCTGGCGGCAAACATCAGCAAGAAGATTTGCCTAGTGGTCCACTGATGCGCTGCCATAAGGAGGACCAGAGCTGGGCTGGGGAAAGAGGTGGCCGGGGACTCTTTTTGGGGGGACGTGTGTGGCTGGATGCAGCATTTGCCAGGGCAAGGACACAGCAAAAGGGGGCAAGAGGAGGAGAAGAAGGGTCCAGCTCAAAGAATAACTGAGAAGCACCTCTCCCCTGGGAAAAATGTTTCTTAAATAATAAATATTTTGATTGATTTGGGGTAATATTTAACAGATGTGGACAGAATATTCTCCCCTAAAATAAGATGCTCTTAATTGAAACAATATTCCATGTATCGCTATCTGCAAACTCAGAGCTTATTTTAGCTTAGGGATAAAATAAGCTTAAGCGATGGGAAGGATAGCCATCTTTGCAATTTTTTTTCCAACAACTACCTCTCATGTCTCAGAATTGTTTGTTTTATTAAGAAATCCTGCAGTCCAAAGCCGATTTACAGGAAGCCCAAAGCTGTGGGTTGCAGTCACTTTCATAAGGGCTATTTATTTTTTTAGCAGCTGACAATAAAAAAAAGTTCCAGTCTATTCCATATGCAAAGCAAAGGATTAACCAGGAGAGGAACACTAATAAATTTCTTTCCTTCAAGAAAGAGCCAGCAGAGCTGTGGTTTCAATTTGATTTAGACGAACAGCGTTGCCCATTGCTTCAAAACACCATGCACCCCCACCGGCCGGTATCACAAGTAGCATCGTTTGTTGGGAAAATCACATGCAGAATCATATCTACAACTGGCATGCATAATTACTCCATGTTTTCTCCAGAAGGGATTATCCTGTGGCAATAATTATGTCAAAAACATGCCCCAAAGAATAATATTTCAGACAACTGCAGCCATCAAACAAATACACTGTATAATTATGTTGGTTTTCCCTTCTGAAAGCTCTCACTCATATTTGTATCTTGCCTGCCTAAGACCTCCTCCAAGGGAAGCACCAGATTGTTTCCGACGATAGCACATATATCAAAGCGGGGACGGCAAACCCAGCCTGGCCGGACTCTCGCAGCAGCCCCCGGCAGGTCTGGCTCAGATGTGGAGCTATGCTTGGACTTTGCCCCGAGCAAAAGATGCCACCTCTAATATACAGAACTGTCATGAATTTGTTTTTTGTCATAAATGAAGCATGGGTCTGTGCTTTAATTTTCCTCACTGCCCTCTGTCAGGTAATAACCATAAATATTGTCCTGAATCATTAAGTCACAACCTGAAATGTGATCCTGCCCAGTTCCCAATCAGACAGCCATCTGGAAGATGAAAGAAGTCTATTTTCGTTTTAGAATGATCCAGACTCTAATTTGTAGTAACAGTCTTAACAGGCTGTTTCAGAGACATTAACCAGAGACTGGTCGCGGTTGCTCAAGGAGGGGGCATTGTATACACTGCCAAAAGCACGCGTCGCAGGCAAAATACCCCATCACTGCTTTGAGCTTGCAGCGTCTGTGGCTTTTTATTCCAGTGCCATGTTTCTAAATGGGCACAGGTTACACATGCAGGGTGACTGGAAATATACGGTGTCGTAAAAAATGCCAACACGTTTGTGGGAGACAGAAAATAGTGTTTCCACAAAGCTAACAGTGGTACCACAGGTCGTATAAATGCCTCCTATCTTAGGGTTAATTCCACGCTGAAAGCAAATATTTTATATATATATATATAAGTGTATTTTTACATACATATATCTTATGATTTTCTGGCTACTGAAAAAAGTCTTTCCACCATCAAAGTGCTCTTTTATTGCAACAGCAAAATACTTTCTACTCTGTTAAAAGCAAAGAAAAAACCTAATCAAGTGATTATGCGGTTGAGCAAGAGCACTGTCAGTCAAGAGCCTCTCATTACGTATCTGAAGCCACTGCCCCCTCCTGACCCGTTGCTACCTTTCGTTAGTGAGGGACATCAAAGACCAGCTGGCCTGCGATCGCGCAGAAGGAACCCAGCAGATGAAATGGGAAGCATGTGCATCGTCTCTCCCTGCCAAGGCGCAGGATTGCTGCCTTTCTCCGCTCCCCCAACGGCTTCAGTCCCGGGTGTCCCTGAGAAAACCCCACAAGGAACCCCTTTTCCCACTTGTGGATTGAGGACAACACAGTGGTCTGGGAGCACTGGTGGATCCATTAGCATAGGTGTGCCAGTCTGTGACTAGTGTTGCTAGGCATAAAATTAAGCCCAAATTAGATGACTTCAGTACAAAATATTAAAAACCTACGGCCTTAATTCTGGAAGACGGGTAACTTTGTCATAACTCTCTGCATTCGCTGCCAAAGTGGAGTTCAGAGAACAGTGACGAAAGTATAGAATTTAGCGCGTCCTCGTTCTCACTCCCTTGCTTTTGCAAACCTGCCAATTAAAGATGGATGCGGAGGCACAAACATGCATCTAACAGCAGACAGCTCTCAAGCAGAAGTTCAGAGGGGTGATTGTTTGGCTGAATCTCCTGTTTTCCTTGATGTTTTATCATCCTGGGTTATGTTTCCTTTAAAGCTTACAGAAAGCATTTGCTATAACAGATGTGTGTCTGTGAATGAGCTTAGCCTAGAGATTTGGAAATGACCACACGGGGGTCTCTTACAGGTAGAGATAACTGAATTAGCATCCTTCTGAATAAGTCCTTCTATTTTTCTAAAATGCTGTGAGTTAGAAATGGTGCGGAGAGAAGATAAGGGGCAAAATAAATGCTGTTTGCCTGCATCTCTGCGCTGCAGATGTACACTAGAGCAGGACTACTTTCCAGCAGGCAGGATTGAAGCATGTCTTGCACAGGCAGGAGAAAATGGAAGGAAAGATAAGGATTTCGTCTTCTGAATGTTGTTGCTGAGGAAGAGCTATACCTTGCCGTATATCCTGCATCCTGAAAACCAGCTTCAGCTCCTGTGTGCATCCCAGTCCCTGACTTGGGTTACTCTTTGAAGCCTTTGTGTCCTCTGGGATGGTGTTTCCCTTGTGCATACCACTGAATGCATGGGTGTCCTACACATTTCCTATCAGGCTGCTGAATTATTGGTGTTTTCACCTAAGCTTCACAACGGGAGGAAGTAAAGACACTCTGGGTGCAAGTGCCCCGTGCCTCACTGCGTGAGGCTTGCCGCAGCTATTACCTGCATCCCAGCAAGGCATTAGCCGGGATCAGGAGTCTCTGGTGCTCGGAGCTGCATGTGGCAAATGGAAATCTCCGTTCTGGACATGATACGTGAATAGACAAAACAGTTGCATAGCAGGAGAAAGGAAATTCCCTACCAAGTTCCAAATCTCCGGATCAGAAACTGATGAAAAAGTGAAATCCTGGATGTCCTGGCACCAGAAGAGTTGTCCGTCCTGACCTCCATGGGGCTCACATTCAACCATGGAGGTGAAGAGGTCTGTGGAAAAGCCAGACTTGGACCCCTGTTTCTGTGACCAAGAAACTGTTTTTCCTTCCCTATTGCAAAGTAAACGTGTCTGAGTAGCAGCCACCAAAAAACAGCAGGAGCACAAAGCACTGACAGCTTTGCCAGTATTGTCTTTCCAAAAATATGTAAAGGAAGCTTTTTTTCATTCTTTTTCAAATGTGAAAGCATACACATTATACTATTACAGTGCAATGGACCGAAAATAAAATCGCAAGCATAATCTGGCATATCATACCATTCCTAGTGAAAAATGTCCACCACAGCCCTTTGAAATTGTTTGGTAAGTTTTTATTTTGCTTTTTTAAAAGTCACATAATTTGGACAAAGCACAGTTGTGATAATAGGGAGCGTGCTGGGTCTTTCTACATTCCACTGCTGTAATAATGAAGCCATTAAATTACTAGGTCAGAGGCCCCAATTCACAAAGAAATAATACCAGTTTATTATTTCTAATCTTATTAAGTTAGAAAATTGTCTCGAGATGTAACGTCAACCTGTAATGGCTGAAGTATTGATTATATTAACCCAACGCTCATGGATAATTCAAAGAGCCCGATTTCATCTAATTTCTGTAATTTTTAAAACAGTCCAGCCCAATCTCTTTATGGCAAACTAATCCAGAATTATTTCTATAAATAATGAAAATGTATTATAGGATTTGCTAGGAGTAAGCCAATAAAGCATTTTGTGTGATGGCTAGCAGAGCGGGGTTTTAATCCCTTTCTTCTTTATCTTTCTTGAATCATGAATCTTCTTTTTTTCTCTTTTCTCCTATTTTAATCTTCCATTGTCTCTTTGGGAAATACATACCTGCGTATTTCAGAAATATCCATGGACTTGCTTTGTTCACCTTTTAACTGAAATTGATGGGTCCTTTGAAGATTTTACCTACATAAATATAACAAACAATATAAATTCAGCTCTGGCAAATTTGAATCTTCCCCAGTTTTGTACAACAGCTACACTAGCAAGGGAGACGGTATAAAATTCCAGAAACTCCAATGTCGCTTGGTTCCTGGAGCAAATTTTTGAATTATTTTAATTTGCTCTGAAGTCTGTAAGAAATATATAGTAGTGCATGTGTGTGCTCAAGTGATGCACATACACTTGCAAGCACACCTGGATGTGGTCCAAGGTCCATTAAGCTCAATGGGAATCTTTCCATTACTTCATCAAGCTTCGGATCAGGCCCTAAGGGGGCTGGTTGATTTTAAATATACATTTTCTAAGGTTGTTTCTGATCTTCCCCACTGACCTTGCTCTGCACCACTTCCCCGGTTTCCATTCAGAAACCCCAGCTTGAGAAAAGCTGTGCTTGGGGATTTTTCTGTGCCTCTTTTTCTGCCTCCATCCCTGCGGCTTTCCTATCAAAGCACTACATGCATTAAGAAAATTAATGTGACTTAAGTTACTGAACCAACCTGAAGGCTAGTTCACTCAAAAATATTTCCTATAAGGATATTTATTAGCTCAGAAGACATGTGTGGGCAGAGCATGTTATTTAGTGACCTGTAATGCCCAAATAATGATCACAATAAATCAGTACTCATTACTATGTAAGGGAGGTCTGGATCGAGTGACTCAATAGGTAATGAGGTCTAATTTAGTGCCACGGTATTATTTTACAGAGTATTTGGGGCAGGGGGTGGAGGGGAGGGAAGCAGGGGCTGGAGGGGGTCTAATTACCTCAGATTTCTCGTGTGATGATGAGCCTCTAACTTTGGCTGGTTGCTTTGGCGGGGTGTTAGAGGTCAGGCCTTTAATTGCTATTGGCTGCATTTGGCTACATTAAGTGAATAAATATTTAAGGTCTGGACCTCTAACACTGGGTTAAATGGAGCAAGACTGGGGCTAAAATCAATATAATGGGATATAGGGACAGAGAAAAGGATATGCGGAAAGAGAAAAAAAGATCATTGAGGTAGAAGATAAAGAACTGAAATCCTTCCTTATGAATGGGTGAGGGGTGAATCTGGGGGACAGGGGGGATGATGCCGTGACCTGTAGGCAGCAAAACCCAGAACCTCATAGGGACAAGCACAGCCCATAGCACCCAGGCTAAAAGGTCCCAGTACCTTGGATTTCAGCCTTACTTTGTGCTGACACCAGGCTCTCCTGCCTTCCACTGCTGGGGTGGGACTAATTCTTGGTGGCACTGGTGGGTGTCCCCTGTCATCCACAGGGCAGAAAAGACGTGCTGCGGGTGACACAGAAGTGGGGAATCTCCCCAAGGTCCCCCTTTTTGTCCCTACCAGTTGTCAAGTAGTTTGGTGGCACCAAACCCCAGAGGTTGGCTCCTTTATAATGCATAAGTGCATCCCAGCAGCAAGTTAGTCCTCACATAAGTTTATCTTCTGCAATGTGTTTGTTCCCTGTCTTCAAGTTTTTAAGCCATGTCTGGAGGTTAACAACATGTTTAACTACTAAGATTAGTAGTAGGCATGAAGTGGTGAGCCTGCCATTGCCAGAGTCCCAAGGTGAAGTTCTTCAGTGCTGAAATCCCTTAAAAGTTAGTTATTCCATCTTCTGGAGTGGCCTTGAGTGGTTCCTGTTTTGGGAGTTCACAATCTGGAAGCAAAGCTGAGCTCTCTCAAGTTGTGAGTCTTTGAATTTCAGGGATACATGGGGCTTCCAGTGGCACATGGAGATCCAGACCCCAGGAGCTGAGCGCTGGGCTCAGCCTGTCTCCTCGGGATAACTGCTCAGGAAAAGAATGGTATATTCTTTAGCATGGATGGAGCCAAATTGTCATCCACAGAAATGCATACTCCTTCTGGTGGGAAAGAGACTGTGCCAGCTCATCTCCAAGCCCCTGCTTATACCTGTTATGTCTGGATGCTAGGAACTGATGAGGCTCACGGGACACATCAGTACAAATCCTGCCTGGAAGATTCCAGTGGAAACTAAAACTTTTTCTACACTCTAATACCCAAAGGAGCAAAGAAAAACTCTCAGAAATGATTCTACATCCCAGCTTTCCCTCCTTTTTCCCCGTCTTTCTGTCTCCAGACAGACAGAGTGAGAAGTGGAGAATCGCTCAGTAACTTCAGTCCTGCTCTGCTTCAAGACTGAGCCTCGTTAGATGGCTTTGAACAGAAGCAACAGAAAATCCCTATTTCAGAAGCGTGGAAAGGGCTGTGAAAAATAAAAAGAAGACAAAAGAAGCAAGACAAAAAATGAGAGTCCTGAAAGTAACATGACGTGTGAAAAACTTACGGAGAGTACACAGCAAGAGCTATGTAGCAGCAGTG
>NW_009647218.1:384950-387516 GCF_000708025.1 Charadrius vociferus | reverse complement strand
CATCATTTTAGATGTGAAGGACAGCAGAGACCAGGCTGTCTCTCCGTGAGCTCTCCTACCACCTGTTGTGGCTATTGTGCAGGTTAACGCTGTGTGCTGCACACGGCAGGCTCCAACCAACGTGCTCTTCAAGCCTTGTCCGAGCAACATCATTATAGCTATTTTTAAATCCCCAAAGAAGGGCTTGCTACTTAGCAACTGTCCTCTGATTTCCTGAGAAAATGAAATCTGTGCAATGATGCACAATACCAGAGCGTCTGTGTGTCAGTGCCTTCTCTCTCCCTTCCCTCCATGAACTTAGCAACTGATTTTAACTAGATTTAACAGAGCAATAGGAGTCTCTAAGATGCGAAATTCTGCAAATTTCATTAAATAGCCAGCCATGTAGAGGAGACAGATCCCAGTGGTTCCCATGCTGGTAGAAAAGCTGCCAAGTGAGCTTGGCCACATAAACTCAGAGGTACTAGACATTAGTGAATCCAGAAGGAGAGCACTATTATGAATGCCCCAACCATAGCTAGAGAAAAGCCTCAAAGTTATTACACAGCAAAGGCTCCAAACACAAATTACAGAGCCACTGGAAACCAGATTGCGTGGATCTCGCTATTTAGAGTTTTAGTACTTTATTTTCACATGTATAATCTGAAGGGACTCTACAAAGCAAATGAAGAAATCCTGGAGACATTGAGGCACTGAGCAGACTCCAGGACTGCCGATAATGCACAGAGGATTTTTATTCTAGCTCCCTTTCCGTTCCCTTCCTTGGCCTTCAAGTCCTCCCTCTGCTCTTTTGCAGGTTATCTGAGTAGTGATAACTCTCAAAGGCTGCAGGTTATAGCGAGGCCATGTGTCTGATAATGCAGTATTATTTTTGGCTTGCTCTCCTTCAGGTTTTTGTTTCCGAATAAAAAGGAGCTCCTTTGTTCTAGGTATGGGTACAGGCTGGAGAGAAATACCCAAAGGTCTGGATGTCTCTTTGACGGGTCCAGTCAGCACCTATTTCTTACTGTCTGGAGGCCTTTGACACAGCAATCCATTATTTCTTGGTCTCATTCTTTATGCACAGCTTTTCATATTGATCACCTAACATCATTAGTTTTGGTCATTCCATACAAGAGACAATGGAAAGATCAATTTTAACCATATGAGCTAAAGGAACTTGCTCTTAAAGCATCCAGGGACTGGAATCATTTATCTTCTGCTCTCTGAATCATAAATCTTTTACAAGTGCAGCATTAGATTCATTGTTTGCTACAGCCACATGTGATGTAGTTGGGGATCATTGTAAAAGTGTCCTACATTGCAGTGTGAGGCTGTACCCATAAAGCATATTAATGTACAGTATTGTCATGGAAATTGTCGTGAGCTGCTGCAGAGAGCATGGTTTTCACAAGAGCTGTGCAAATCATCAATTGTTTTTAATTTGGTGGCTGAACTGGAAAGAGAGAATTTGTTTCTTTTAGAGCTAGAATAGAAAATATTTCCTTCCTCAACTAGTCAAAAAATGTTTTGCATCCAAGAAAATATTTTTTCAGGCTTTTTTTTAGTAAAAGCAAAAGGAATTTGGAAAGGAGGATCTAGCTTCGCAAAGGGATTTCAATGACATTTGCGGAATTGGGCAGAAAATGAGAGGCAGTCCATTTCCATGCAATAACTATGCAAATAACTGTGGAGAAGGCTCTCACTCAAAATATAGCAATTTACTTTTCAAGCCTACATCTGCCTGTTTAGGACCTAGGAAAGAAGGGTAAATGCTGAGCTACAGGGTCTCTCTTGATCACATCCATAAAAGCTGTATTGCTTTTCAAGATTATACAAATACAAGAGGAAGGTTGTGAGCCATGGCTTCTCATATCCTAAGTCCTTACCGCTGGGGACAGATGGAAGGAGTGGAAAGACAAGATACATCTGAACTTCTGCTCAAGCCTGTACTGAAGCTTTCCAAGCAAACTTTAAAACAAATCACCTATCATTCTTGTGTAACAAACTAGCAGAGTCCAAACCCTCACAGATACTGCAGCAAGAGAGGAGTGGGGCAAGCCTTCATCGGAAAGTTCAAACCTCAATGACCTGAGTTAATGGAGCTCTTCCACGGCCTCATTACTGTGGTTAGGACTCGTCACTGGGAGGAGACACGATCAAAACCAATGGCCCAATCTAATAAAGGTACGTTTCTGCACTGGCTACTTCTGACCAAGATCAATGGAGCTGCACAAAAACATGAGGAAAGGTATTTTTATTGTTTCTGACCTAAGAAATAGTCTTATGGACATCTATGTACATGCATAAGGGTTTTGACATCTCCAAGGCATCTGATCCAGTTTTCCAGTCCCAAGAGATCTGATTTGGGTTGCTTTGGATTAGCATACAAATTTGAGCTTTTCAATAGTTTGCCGAACAAATGGATGAGCTGCAACTTTAGGGATATTTCATATTCAGATTTTGTTAACAATAAAAGTGGGAGACGAATCTAAAAAGTACTTTTTTTTTTTCAATCTCATGGGGATGGAGCTGTTCAGTAAAAAAAAAAAACAAAAACATTTTCAAACAAGAGTTTGACTCTTTC
>NW_009647218.1:357726-384835 GCF_000708025.1 Charadrius vociferus | reverse complement strand
TTTCCCCAAGATTTTGAAAAAATACTTTTTATTCTTCCACAAATTTTAACTGTTCTGCTTGGAACCTTTTGGGAATTTTCTGTTACATATCTCTGGACAGCAAAGTGCTGAGGAATATAACTGAAGAATAACAGGACTGATCTCCTTCAAAGGCCTCCAAAGTCATAGTGTGTCTCCTTCGTTACAGAGAAGTAATGTCATTTTGTTAGTTCTACCACTCTCACAAAAGACCTGTTAGAAATTTGGAGGTTTTAGATACTCTGGCCAACGTTCAGCTGGTGGTATTCAATGGAGCTTCCAATTCCCTTCAGGAGACCTATGCTGAGTCACAAAAGTTGAAGACCTTGGAGACAATGAGACCACAGCATGGATAAAGTGGTGATAAAAGTAACAAGAAAACCTCAAAGCTTTTACTTTATTTTGGACTATGATTCTTAAGAATGTAACTTCACACTTGCCCCCAGCTGAATGTATTTTCATTTCTTTATCTCAACTCTCCTAAGGCAGTGACAGCTAAAATAACTAGATAAGAGCAATGCGGAGAAAAAAGACAACCAAAATTAAGGGCTGAGGTCATCCAGGCAAGCCTCCTGTTCAAGGCAGTGGGTGGTATGGAAAAGCTGCACATGCACTTCCATAGGTTCCATAGGTTGAACTAACAGAGGAACTAGAAGGGGGTGCATAATGTGGCATGATATGATCAGAGGTATCACCAGCGTGTCTGTGAGCAGCCAGAAGGACCGTCTAAAGCAACGGCTTCCAGCAAAGGGGTTTCCCTGGGAAATGCTGCTCCTTGCTCTCAGGAAGCTCAGCCTTCTTTGTAGAGCCAATGGCAGTGGTAGACGATCCCTTATCCAACCCCAGTAGCAGTGTGATTACAAGATGGAGGTTTGGTGTAAAGAAGCAAGTACATGAAGGGCAGACCCTGTGCAGCCTACACCTGGAGCACATAATAAACTGTCTGGCTCTGAGGGAGAATATTTTATTCCAGCATGGCTCAAGATGATGTATGAAACCACCAAAGGTTACAGTCAGTGATGTCTTGGGAGTGATTTGATGTTTATGGTTAACCCTAACGTTGCTTTTGTTTATAGACACTATTTCTAGAGTAATCTTATCTTGTATGGCTTTCATGGAAACAAAAATTACCAGGCTACAGCTTTTATAGTACAGAGGGTGACATGGATTTGATTTACACTTCATTACAAACCAGTCGTACAAACGTTGCTCAGGTGCATAGTTCTTAGTTTCCTGGTGAAATTCACAAAGGAAATGAGACATTTTTGAGCTTGTGTGTGTGACTGGGTAATCCGTGTCGGACTCACCTAGCACCTCTGATGTTCGCACACCCTTAGGCATCAAAACCTTTTACTTGGAAAACTCCATCCAGGAACAGCTTGATTTCTCTGTGTTAAGTTATCCCTTCACTCTTACACATCAGGGTGTTGACCTTACAGCCTCTCCTTAAACAGGGAAATAGTGATAATTTTTTTCACCCTTGAGTGCCTCACATACTGTCGCAATGGACCTTCAAAGTACAGAGCGTGAGACACATTAACCACAGCCATACCACCAAAACGGAATGATAGAGAGAACAGAGTGGAATATATTCTGCGTAGTGCATGGTCTTGGACCCCCCCACGTCCCTTTTTTTTTTTTTCCAGGTACAGGCCTACATATCCCACCCCAGTGAAGTTCTGAGAAGCACAATATAGCTGTAAGGAGTAATTAGCTTTTGATCCTGCTGTGTAGATGGGAAGCTTTTGAGGTGAGCTTTGGACCTTGCAGAGTCCAAAGGATTTCTAGGGAAATTCATTCCCAAATTAGCCCATCTATCTAACTGTCAACACTTTTGAAGAAGCATCCAGAAAACCCATGTGAAATCATAATACTGAGCTGCAGTCAGGCCTACAGCAACAGTTAAGTCCATAAGGGAAAAAAAATAATACTTTTACCTTTCAAGGAAAATCATTAATTTCCATGCATCTGTTCAAAAGTGGGGGGGGGCGGGGGGAGAAAAATCAGTATTTCACAATGAAATTTTGCCAACTTCTTAGCAAAAACAGCTTTCCAGAATGAAATTGCAGTTTCCCTGCTGTGAAAAATATCCCTTTGGTTTTCCACAAGCTTTTTAAAGAGAAAAGTTGAAAATATTGTTTAGATATTTTTTTTTTGTAAATGAAAAACTGTAAAAATGATATTTTCCATCTGCTTTACCAGAGGTGAGAATTTGTAGCTACACACATCTCTTCTGTGGCTACTCGAGGAGTCAGATGGAGATCATTTGGCTGCCTTGCTTTACTGTTGATGCTGCCCCCGTCTCTAAAGCAGTTCTGGCAGCTGCCAGCACAAGGGCGACAACCATCTGTTAACACTATTTGCTGCTGGGTGGTACTGCAGCATCAGCTCTCGCCATTAGTCCTTTCCCTGTGCTTGAGAGGAGATATTGCCATGTTGCTGCACATCACCCACCAGCTCAGCTGGATGGCATGCACACGTAGCATCTGCTCCAGGCACGTCACCATCGCTCGTTGGGGACCACCTCCAAGTGGTCCATTTGGGAAATCCAGACCTCCTGGATGCAGACCAGAACCAGCCCAACACCTTATTAGTGGTACGTGTTAATTGCATTGCAGCAATGTGAGATGATTGTGGAAGAAGTAGCGCAGGCACAGGGATGAGATGCTTTGGGAGCCATCTATCGTTGCTGGATGTAACTGGCCCTGCAGGGAAAAAAGCTTTGTGGAGGGGCTGCTGGAAACTTCTAGTCCTGACTGGACCTGAAGCATCACTGGCAAACAAAAAGTGAAGCACCAGAGCTGAACTTTATACTGTACTATGTTGCATAGCTGTTAAACACCTTCACTACTGCCTGGAGGCTCAGAAATTGTTACTAATCCTCTTTACTGTTTCACATATTTAGAAAGCTACCCAGTCTTCAAGGTATCTGGCATTTGCTGTGGCTGCTAAGACTTGATATCTCTGGAGTAATCATGGGGCTGAGGAAGTGCAGGGTCTGGATGCTCGTGGGAGCCCAGACACACTCCGATAAGCTGATGGGAAACAACCCACCCTGGCAGTGGGCATGCGGTAAAATGTCTGTAACACATCTCTGAAAACCAGGATGTTATCTGAAGGGAACCGCTTGAATTCTTCCAAAGCTAATGCTACCTAGTGTGCTGTTTCCATCACTCATGATTTATGGCCCTTGGACTTACCTCTGCAAGGGGAACAAGCTGGGTGTATATTTAGGCCCAGCTGACACCCATGTTTCTGTTTGGGTGTTGGCAGATGGTTGGGCGAGAGGAAGATGGGAGAGGTTGACTTTTAGAGTTGCTTGAGTATTCATAAAAGTTGGGATCAAGGAGGAAAATAATCCCCTAGCAAGGAATCCTGGAATTAACTGAAGAAAGTTTCAGGTCTGATTATGAAAAGCGCAGGAGGTGACCGTTTCTGGTTGCTGTTAGCATGCAGCAAATTGAGGTATTGTAGTTTTATCTGTTAGCAGAAAAGCCCTCTACTTAAAAAAAAAAAAAAAAAGTAGGAGCCCCAGCGTCTCATTTTTAACAAGGACCAGCTGAAAAATGAAGGCAAGCAGCACACAGACCATCTTATGTCTGCCAATTCATTTCCTGGCCCTGAAAGAAAAAAAAAAAGAAAAGAAAAAAATAGAGAAAAAAAATCCTCTTGTTTCCTCTCATGCAGGCCAAACATGGCAAAGCACCAGGGGAATTCTGAATGGAATCAATTGCACTTGTTACTAACTGAGTTTTCTTTTATTCTTATATTACCAAGGCCTGGGTATTCAGCTGCAAGCAATTATAATGAAGAGTTACTGAGTAATGGTTTCCAGATTGCTCCATGATGGGGCATTAATTGAAAGGGACAATTTAAGAGCTTAGGCCATGTAAATGCATTTCTTATTCTGTCAGATTGAGAAATTTCTGCGTACAAGAGGCTGAAATGCTCAGAACTGATAAAGACTTAATAGTAGCCACTTAAGTGAACATTTGGAAAAGGGATTTTACGTTTAAGGGATCAAGAATAATTAAAATAAAGTAGAGAGTCGGAGGTTTATTGGGAGTCAGAATATGAATGTTATCAGCAGTCTGGTAATTCTTCTTGGAGTTACACTGAACTTGCGCGGGGGAAGACGACAAAGAGGGTTTGGCTCCTTATCTCACTGCCTGGTCTCACTTTAGTCCCTGACTCTTCTGAATGAGAGGCACTACTGAGTCCCAAAGAATCAAAGGCAAAATTCCCTATAAAGTTAGCAGGATGAGTTCAGAAGGATAACATTGTATTGCTGGATATCTGCCCTTTTCTAAATACCAGTTAGAAGAAAGTATTTCCATACTGGGGAGCCGATTCCTAATATAATAATCAGCTTCAAGTATAACTGTGGATAAATGAGATTTTTAATTCTGCTATAGCCAAGCAAACACAAATGAAAAATATCCCTTGGACTACACTAGTAAAATCTGGGGTTGCTTGTTGCGGTGAAGGGATGAAGCCCTGGAATTTGCAAGCTGTCCAAGCAATACTGTTTTCAGTATGATATAACTGATGTTTAGCAGATTTTATACAACTATGTCTGTGCACTTAACTATGAAATCATACATTTCTTTCGTTTCTTCAAATATTGATATATTTTATTGCCCTGGTAATTGCTAAAGGTAATACAAATGAAAAATACATTTCACCCTAGGTTAGTGAGTCTTCCTAGTTTTTTTGCGAATTCATATTAAACCAAAAATGGCTACCAATCAAGAGAAATGTTTCCTTTCTTAAAGCACTGAGCCACTTATAGGAATAATTCTGGGAAGAAGGAGGGGGAAGGGAGTTTATGTCTCGGGCTTCTGCTATTGTCCAGTTTGAACAGATGGAAGCTCAGCCACTTGTGATTAAATCACTGGAATGAAGACGGACATCACTGAAATGGTGGTCAGTCATTTGCTCAGTCCAATGCGAAGAGCAGCCCCCCTGAAGCAAGCCACAGCCTGCCGGAGAGCTATTACTAAGATGCCTGGGGTTGAAAATATAAACACCTTCAGAGTGGGTGGTCAGCTCGGGTCAGGCTTAGGGTTCGTTCACAGGCACTAAATTAATCTGTAAAAAGGGATGTTGCTAGACTGCAGTCTGGGGAGGAGGGAAACACGGTGTGTTCCAGTTATTGGGCTCTTACAAATGAGCAGGCCAGGCAAGAGTCTGCATTTCACCATCTGATGCAAAAGCAAACCGAAAATGAGGGCAGAAGTGAAAGATTGGTCTTGCTCAACCGCACGCCAAAATCCTCCAGGCTTCCCTGGAGCACCTTGTCCCCGAGCCCCCCTCCCCTCTGCTGCCCCATGCCACCGCTCGCCTTCCCCTCCCAGTTGCAAGGAGAGACATGGCTCAGGGCGGGCAGGGAAATCCCACCAACCTGGGGGCACCTGCAGAGATTGTGGCCAGCCATGCACAACCCTGGGGGACCAGCACCATCCTCCAAGCCTGCAGTCCTGGGACCTCAGTCATGCAGCTGGTGGTGACCAGCTGTTTGTTCTTCTCAGACTAGTCTCAAGATGCAATTCAAAATTGGACTGAGATGGCATTCAAGTGGACCTGGCATGGTAAAGAGTCAGGAGGATCCTCCAGAAGAAAAGCCTTGCAAGTGAAGCAAAGTGAGGCATCTACCTGCTCTAAACAGGTAGAACAAGAGGTAATGGACACAAACTTGAACATAGGAAGTTCCATCTTAACATGAGGAGGGACTTCTTTACTTTGAGGGTGGCAGAGCACTGGCACAGGCTGCCCAGGGAGGTAGCAGAGTCTCCCACACTGGAGACGTTCAAAACCCGCCTGGACGCCATCCTGTGCAACCTGCTGTAGGTGACCCTGCTCTGGCAGGGGCGTTGGACTAGATGATCTCCAGTGGTCCCTTCCAACGCTGACCATTCTGTGATTCTGTAAAGTGTGCAGAAATGCAGCAGGGTCCAGGACTGACTGTAGGTGTAGCCAAAACAGGAGATACCCAACAAAATGGCCTTGGTTTCCCTGCACAATTTGCCTGTGCCAAGTGCTGGAAGAGCAGAGAGGGAGTAGGAGGGATGGCTGAGCAGCTACTGCCAAGAGCACAGGAGAAGGGGACCATCCCTCTGCTGGGAATATAAATTATCTCCCTACATCTCTCCTGATTGCTCAGTCTTGCTGTGCCGCTTCGGGACCTCCATCCCCAGCTCCTCATCTTCAAGATGGCAAAACCCACCATTTCCTGCCCTGCTGGGGAACCCTGAGGGAGTGCTGTGGGAGATGCACATAGAAGCTGTGTGAAAGGGCAGCGAGGTAGACAAAAAAACCCCAGTGCACCCCATCCCCCAACGCATCCAGGTCTCGGGATCTAGGTGTGCACTGGGGAGGCGTCCTGGGGACCAGGTAGCTGCATGTTTGGCTTTTTTGGTTTCTCTGCCTCTCCTCCTGGCATTGTCAGTCCCTGGCGCAGCAGAGGTGCAGAGACCCACGCTGAGAAGCCACAAAAGCTGTGGGAGAAATGTCTGGGAAAATCAGGATGGAGCCAGGGTGGCTTTCCTTGAGGTCAGAAGAAAAAAGGCACTACAATTTATGAAATATATCTTGATTCAGTTAATACTGGAGAAGAAAAGGTGGGCAGTGCTACTTCACAGAAGCCACAGGAAAGCAGGCTACTGCAGAATAGGAAATTTAGGAAAGGCTTTCCCCACTCCCCTCAGAAAACATATATTTATGTTCACTAGGAGGGCTTCTCTTTAAATCAATGTCATTGCTTTCTTCATTGACTAATAAACTTACACCTGGAATTGCTCCAGTCTACAACCAGTCAGAAATTCATCCAGCAACCCCACACATACAGAAAATAAATGAAAATATTTTTTCAGCATTATTATTAAAAGCAGAGAAAAGCATTATTTGGGTATAAATAATAGCATCATTAAAAATAGCTTGTGGGAGACTAGAGGTCTGGATGGGGGGGGCGGCTGTTATTGTTTATCAGTTTAGGTTTCTCCCCAAGTCCAACTCTGCTTTGAAATGTAACACGTCATTAAGGAATTTGTAGTTACAAAGTACAGACACTTGCTCCTGACAGTAAGCATGGCCACTTCTGTTAACAGAGCGAAACCATAACCACTCCCTCCACCTTGCCCCTGCTCCAAAACAGCAAAAAATCCTGATTAACAGCCAGGATAAATATGGCAGCCAACCAAAACACTATCCAACATGAAGTTCAGTCGAGCTATAAAACTGCCAGCAAAAAACCCAGAAGCAAAGCTTGACGCTGAATTTTAAGTTTAGAATAATAGTCTAACCCGAAGAAATATGAATCTGATAACCGCTGAGGAAGGAGTCTGGGATTTTCATTAGTCACTTGCATGGAGGGGGTGGTGTTGCCGGTGGGAGGCGGGATGCATAATAGCACGGTGGTGAAATGTAAAAAGGGGCAGAATGGTTCAAATCCTGAGAAGGAAAAGGGAGGGGGGAAGTGTATTTGTTTTTAAAGGCAATTTTACATTAAGTCACACAAGCAGTTGAAAGACTCACTGTTCTTGCAAGTTCTAGGCTGGTCTACTCTGATAAGGCATAAACGTTCTTCTGTTTGTGTAGGGGGAACGCTGTGTGCTCAGCGCCCACAGAAATTAATGGACTGTATACAAAGTCATTTTTCCCTCAAAAATTTTATTATTTTTCTTAAGGAAAAGCCTGTGACCCTGTCATATAATGGAAAGTCAAATGCCTCAAGGTAAATCAAATAATTTGAAGGATATTTCCTTTGCTTTAAAAATTTAACTCACAAAAAAACCACCAAAAACACCAAAAAAACAAAAACCAGAAAAAACCTCTCAAGCCTTCAAAAAACTTGGAGGTGGTTTACTTGTTTTTTCTGGCTGAAAGGATCATTGCATAGTTGGCCCTTATGCATCTTGACTTTGTGACACCCAGGTTTTAGTCATGCTTAGCCTTTCTGAAAAATAATAGTAGTAATAACAGCATTGGCAGATTTAACCACAAGCAGACAGGACGTTGCCTCATGGCCCCTTCTCTGTAATGAGCATAGGTTATTTTGGTTGCTATTTTCTGCTCTGCAAAGGGCTTGAAAGCACTTATACATAACTCCTGGCACCGGTCCCACACATAAACAGTATTTCCAATGTAGCCAAATAGGAATTGCTCACCTAGGCAGGATTAAACCGTTCATTGTCTACCTGCCGCATGTATGTGTATAGATGTGTAGATGGAAGTACAGATGTTGACTTTCTATGCATCTGCATATCTTTCATATGGTCATAACACACTAGTGATAGGGAGTGCGATTGTTATCTGTGATTTTTGCACTGAACCAGAGAAGTCCTCTTTTCTTCATGTTACACAGCATCGTGCCAGACTGTTTATGCACAATTTCCTAAAGCCCTAAAACTCAGCTCTGGTGTTTAAAGGCCAAAGCAAAAGCTGCTTTTAGTGGAAAGAAGCTGACAAAATCTGTTTATTAAGGCTCTTTAGCTATATTTTGAGGGCCTATTTAAAAGCAAAATCCATTCACACCTAATTAGTGAGATTTTTACTTGAGGAAAAAAAGGGGAAAAGAGTAATATGATGTATAAAGGAAAAAAAAAAATCAAATTAAGACCTTTTTTTGTCTGTGATTTATATTTTGTGTAGTTTTCCTTATAAAACTAGACCTCACTGGATGCTCAGGAAGAGCAAACTAGGAACTAACAAGTTACGTATGTTAGATAACATGCTGCTTGCAGTTGTAGTGATACACAGTGGGTTTGTGGAGCTCAGAGGAACCATTAGCTCCCTCTTGCCTCAGAGATCCTCAAAGGAAGTTATAAAGAGATCCTCAGATTTCTGAAGATGCCATTATTTGCTGACTGGGCACTAGATAACGTAGCTGTAGAGCCTCCATTTCCCTCACAGTGTCTGTCCTGTAAAAGCAGGGGTAACTTGCACAATAGGCAATTGGTTCTGAGCAACCAAAACCGCAGGGGCTACTATACTTGGATTTGTCAGATGTGACCTGAAGGTTCAGAGGTCTCTGTGTAACCCCTTATGGTTTTCACTCATGCTAAACAATTCCATTTTTATAGAAAAAGTATGAAAACCTTTTCTACAGTGTTTTCAAAACCATCTGATGGAGTTTAACAAAGTCCCACTATGGACTGTTCCACATTAGTTTATGGATCCTACTCAGGATCCTACTCATCCTCTACTCAATGCCAGAGTATTTTTCAGTAAAGGGGTAGACAGCAGATTCTATGTCAATACAGTCTCCTAAGTGGACATTTCACAGCTTTACAGATGCAACAGGAATTTAAGCTCTAGAAGATGTTACTGCAATGCTGCTGACAAAACCCTGCCCGTAATAACTGCAGTCACCACAGGCAACACTCCAGGAAAAGTGAGAAATGGAGGAAAAAGTGGAATACGTCCCAGGAAGATGGCTTGTCTCCAGGGTGTCATCTGGCGCTGTACTTCCCCCCTAGCCTGACACAGAGCGCAGGAAAGACAAAGGAAATCCTGGGAGCTGTATCATGACATTATACTACTTTGTTTTCCTATCAAACTCTGCTCTGAAGCCCACAGATACTTTGCAGGAATGATGTTCTTCTTGGAACATCTGGATCCCACTGAAGCCTTTCAAAGCAGAGCTGTCACAAATACACTATTGACATTGGCAGAGAGATGTGAACGTGTTTCTGTCAGAGGGCTGCTGGAGGTGATCAGCATGAGAAATTATTTCTCATTATCCCAAATAAGAAAAAAAGAAGACTTTAGGTGAATGCCCTGTTTTTTCATATCAATGGTGAAAAGGCACCATGAAAGGAACTAACAATATCAAAGACCAATAAAAGTAAATTATGATAAAAATGTGTATGTCTGTCCAGTCATGCTTTGGCAGTGAGATTACTAAGGCGTCGGTCAGTGGGCATGGTCAAGGTTGGGGCACCATGCAGCAGGTGCCTGTGGGCAAGCTATATATATTCGTTAGCAGCTATGGAACATCTTCAAGATGCAGATGTTCATCATCATTCTGCAAGAGTTACGTGCAAGTAAATCCAAAGATTTGCAGAAATCTTAGGGTGCGCCTCTGACCACATAGGAAGGTTTTCTCACACCATCATCTATTCAGCTAGGCTGTTTGGTCTGGGTGAATTTACCCCTTATTTTTTCAGGGACAAAAGTTAAGAATGCTATTTTTATTTTAAAAGTAGTTTGGAAAATATCTCCACTAGTGTATACAACTGCAGACAGCAGGGTCATTAAGTGAATTAACAGGGAATGAACAACTTTCTTGGAAAACATCTGTGGATGACAGTCATTGCACCCTACACCCCCCCACCCCCTCCCGAAAACCTGACATTCGGATGGCTGCTTATCACATATAACCCAAAGCAGCTGCAAACCAGATAGACTGAGCCTATTGGAAACTATATCACTTGACAATTGCCTGACTGAAGGTAATTTTATAGGGGGACCTGCCAGCCAATGTACTCTCACACACCGGCTACCCTGGGGCCCACCCTTGCAAAAGGTGCAGCATCTGAAATTCCCATCAAAACCCCTATGGCACCAGGGTCTACATGGATTATTAGTACGGTCTTCCCTTGGGCGTGGTAAGACAGGACTTTGTATGCATTCACACCTACACTCTACTACCCTTTCATACGCAGCCATGACAAGAGCCTGAAGCCATGAGCAAGAAAACAGGGCTCTGCCTGGGCCTCCTGCAAGTCATTTGTAGACTGGGTCTCATTTACCGTCTCCTTACCGGCACCCGGGGCTGCTCATGGAGAAGTGCCACTGGAAGGTGATGGCAGAAGCTGCCTCTCACCTCCCCGTCCCCCATGGGGAAATGAATGTCTCAGAGGTTGGGAATGAATGTCTTGGGTGTGGGTCATCCCGCAGATCCCTGACTTGTGCTTGGCCTTGGAGCTTTTGTGCTTTATGGAACAGCACAACAGAAGCCTACAAGATCCCATATTCCCCCTTAAATCACATAATATTCCCCCTTAAACCACATAACCCACCAAAAGCACTAGTAGGATCATTCAGAGACAGCTATAAAGACAAGAATTTGCTAGTGACTGCTGGGGTCTGATCCCGGACTTGAAGGACAGCCCCTGCTCTCCTCACGCTGGCCAGAGACCCACTACAGGCTGTATTAAATAGCATCATGACAGCAAGGTCCGCTCCCACATTTCTGCCCAGCTGCAGTAATGAAGACTACATCTATCCAGATGTGATAAGGTCCTTCCATAACACACATCTCTGCTTTTCAGCTGACTCAAGCACAGCATGTTCAGAGAGCAGAGAGGTGGGTGCAGAATTTCAACGCCTCAGCTAGTGATACCCTTGACAGACTGTGTAGAGCTTCCTAGGATGCCTTTATAACAATTAGCCATGGTTCAAGCTTCTTCTTCCTTGTTTTGTTCCTCCTCAGAAGCATCCCTGAATCATTGACCAGAAGATGTTCAACTGCCATTGATCCTGACTGTTAGATGCAGGAAAAGACATACAGATATTTAATCTACATACGTCTGTAAATCCACCTGCCTTTGCCAAGGGTATTGATGTTTCACTTGTTGACCATAAACAACGGTGCATTGGGGTGCTCCCTTTCTCTCTTGCCTCCATTTTCTGTTTTCTTTATAAAAAACACATCTTGTCCCTCCTATACACACCTGCAGATGATGATGATGATGATGCTTTGTTTGCAGAAATATTCCTGCACTATGCTATTTCTTGGTAATGCACACTTGCAGTACAGTCCTTACATAGCCCCCTAGACCCCACCAATCTTTCAGCTGAAGCAACTTCATCCTGTAAATCGTGACAGAGTTAGGAGAGGCCTCAGTGTTACACATGTGTATTTCAGAGGCTCCTGCAAGTACAGTGGTGGATTTAAACTTTTGCCCTGCAAAATCTCAGCTTTCATGAAGTTTTGCATTGCAAACCTTCCACCAGAAAATCCAAATTCAATCATGTATTTTAGTAGGTGATGACACGACTTGAGTAATATACCTTTCCAATGTGAAAATAGTACAATAAAATAAAATAATAATAATAAAAAAGCTTGCTATTGTACTTTATTCCTCCCATGGAGAAAAATATATTAGAGATTTCCTTGCCCTATTCTGCACCAAGACTTTTGGTTGGTATCATATGGGCTAGAAATTTATCAGTCCCCTTCTGTCAAATATTTTCTCTGGTTTTAAAACTTAAAAAAGCTTTTGCATCAGCTGAGTTTGTGAAGGCCTAGTGAAAGTTTATGAGAGATTAAAAGTGTGTGCAAAGATGTTAAAAAAGTAACTCCATACAAAATCTCAGATGTCTGACACTGGACTTGGATGTTTACTAATGCATAGACATGCACGAGACCCCAGTGGGGCACACAGGGGTGCGAAGCATCCATAGGCCGGAGTCAGCAAGGATACCCAGCTCTTAGAGTGCTCTGGATCACCCTGCCACTTTCTTTTATGGAAAAATAATTATTGTTATTATACATAAATAAGAATGACCAGCATGGCTTCTTCAAATTGTATAACAGCTCTAACATCCAGTACACAATCCTGGTATGCCCATACTTCATCTTCCTTTGGAAGATGCCTATACAGACAAGTTTTAGTAATATTTTTTGAGACGATCATAAACTGCCTTGAAAACTTCTCCCAAATGCAGGCATTCTTATGCTATACCTGTCCATAACGATCAGTGATGATCCTTCCAAACTGAGATTTCCCTTCTGGAAAGTTCATTTAATGAAAGATTAAGACCATACCAAAACTCCACAGGCTCTTCCATATCTCTACAGGAGAATTGCAGCCCATGAGGTCAGTGTGGCACTCCAGATCTTTACAAGAATTTTATCATCCAACTAGGGAAGGGTAAAGATACCATGCGACGAAAATGCACCCATTCTGCTGCAAATGGAAATACCCAAACGACTACTCACAGGGATCAGTTTGTGCACAAACCATAAGCCCTGCTTGCACAGCATGTTTGCCAAGGACCTGCAACCAGTGGATTGCCGAGTGCAAACTGAAGTCTATTTTGTCAGCATTTGTGAAGCAAGACCTAAATATAGCAGATAAAACGTTCTTCACAAAAGACTCACCGTGCTGGGATTACAGATCACCTCACTCCAAGTACTAAACCAAGAGAGCACCAGGGACTGTTTTGCTCATGCTTTATCCAATCTGCTCAACTGACACAGAATTTGCAAAATATGCTTTGCAGTCTTGACATGCCAACAAAGCACTTTTAATTTTGGCTCCAGTCCAAGCCTGGTGCTCGTTATCTGATACTTTGCATGGAGTCATCATATTTTCTTCCTCACACACACTTTTCATTCCTGCATAAGCTTTAACTAACCTTTTCATTAAATTAGGAGTTTGGAGAGCTTTCTCTTTTAAACCTTGGAGTCTGCAGGTTGTTTGACAAGTGCTCTACACTTGACAGCACCTTTTTAAGTTTTACAGCTTTAGCTTACAAAGACACAAAGCTAGACCACTGAATTCACTCTGTTTGTTCCGTTCATTTCAAGATCATTTAATCAAGCTTGGCAAAAACATCTGAGAAATAAATTTACCTGGAGACACATACAAGGCAAGCAATTCACATTCTACAGCTTATTTACCAGTTACCCCCGTACAGTAGCCAGCTAACTTCTACCTAATCCCTAATAAGGTTGTTTTTTCTCCCTCCCATCAAAAATCTAGCACTCTGACCTTAATGCGAAGTGATGGATTAATGTTACACATGCTGTTCTTAAACCTCAGTCACTCTCTGCTATGACAGCAGGATTAGAAGGGAAAGTATGGACTGAAGGCACCCAGCAGATTCGGTGATTTAATTGTCTGAGCTTCTGGTGTGCAGGCTTAACTTTGGCTTAAGTAATGTCTTTTTCCCTTCAAAAGAAGTCTGTTTGAAATTAATTCCTTTTACTGAAGCCCCGAGTAGAACCCTTAAAGTTTTTAAGATACTTTGTGCATGATAGAGGTGTGTGTTTGCCATAGTGCTCCCCAAACATTAATCTGAAGCTGTTTGCTGTGACCACTTTCTGCATCTTGTTTTGGAGATGTCTTGATTAATTAGTGCAATGTCACAGTTACATGTAGTTATTGTATCTCCAGCTGCAAGCTGTTAATAATAAACTTACCCACAGGACAAACCTGCCATATGGTTGATGGTCAAGCAAGGCTAAAATATGCATTAGGAAAAAAATGCAACTGTCAACATGAAGCTGGATATGGTTTATTGGATTTGATGCGGGCATCTGACAGCAATGTTTCTTTTAGAAACATTCTGGATTGCAGGTCAGGAATCTGCCTACTGTGGAATATTTGTCATAGGAAGAGGCGAAGAGAAGAAAACAAGGAAACATTTGTGAAATGGAGAATACAGGATAGGTTAGTGGTGGCTGATTTTTTTTCCAAGGAGGGAAGGAGGAGGGAGTGTTGATCTGAGGGTTTTTTGTAAGAAGGATTTGCTAAAGAAAGCCCTGTTCAAATTTTTTTTCACAATCAAGGGAGATCAGCTGCAGTTGATGAGAAAACAAAACATGTTTTTTCATCGCAGATACAAAGAAATGGGACTGTCACATAAAACATAAGCTATAGAGGAAAATATCCAAAGTCTATCTGGTAATAGTTATCTTCCCAGATTGTAATTTCTTTGTGCTAGGAAAAAGCTCAGCATTCGGGTATTTTTTGTAACTCTTGACATCTATTCTGGCAACTCAATGAATGGCACGGTTCCTTGCCTCATTGGTAATACCAGTGCAGCAAATACTTCCTTTAGCTTTATTAAAGCAGAAGGTTCCACAGCTGGGTTTGCCATTAAGTAAGACAAGTCAAAGAACGACACAAAAGTGAAAGCAAGCCCTGCTATTCAGTGGAGGCCTTTAAGTCCTTCCCCCTTGCCTCATCAAAGGTCACCTCCCAGTAATTTCATTTCATTTATGAATTGAAGGGTGTGCAAACAGTTTCGTTCCATACTACTGTCACTTTTATCAATGGGAGCAGAAACCAAACTAATTACTATTCTAAGACCGATCATGCAGCGAAGACCATATGAAAAGTCCCAGAGTCCTGTTTACATGCGTTAAGGCTTGATTTGATTAGTTGGTAATTGGAAGCACACTGTTAATTATGCAATTTAAAAGGGATAGCTGGGAGTCACAGTTCCTGGGAGAATTCTCTAATATATGGGGAAGCATTATTTTTTTATTAGCCTTTGCTATCAAGGCCTTGTTCTGGCAAACACTGCTGCACGTGCTCAACTTTAACACGTGCGACTGCTCTTTCTGACTTTCGCGAGTCACTCCCAACCTCGTGAGCAAAATCCCTCTGCATACATCTTTGAAATGACTGGGCCTGAGATACCAAAACTCACTTCCCAATCGTTTCTCCAGATTTTTCAAATACATGTCTCACAGAGATGATTTCTCCATGTTACGGTAAATGTGAAAAATAAGGGCAAGCTTTGCGGGTAGTTTGGAGACATTGGGTCTTTACTGGGCATATCACTAGATAAACAGCAATACAAACCTCAGAACGTCAGCACTTGGTCTAGAACTGGTGACATTAAAACACTTTGCTTCTAAATTGCCATCCTTTGGCATTAGAGTGATGCTTTTCTCTCTCTCTCTCCACTCAATGCAGGCTGATACTCAAGCCAGGCCAGGTATTCAGCCTGCTGTCTTCTGGGATGGGGGTGTGCTGTGTACTCTAAAATGGTATTTTTTTTATCATAAACTTACTGTGAGGAGCTTGGTATTCTGTAAAAAACATAAACTGACAGGTTTTTTTCTGGGATTAAAAATAGTTTTGGTGGAAAAGAAGAGTCTATATTAATCCAGTCCCCTTCTTTTCACAATTTTAAAAATTAGAGGAAAAATCAAGACTGTGGACTTAAAGTGATTTTGAGCCCACGTGCCACCAGCTATTTTTGTGGGTTATTCCTGAAGGACCTATATGTTAGAATGTTTTTTCTTCCAGCTAGCTAAATTTTTACTGGGGCATAAACAGCAAAGAAAGCTCCCAAATAGTAAGACAAGGGAAGCAATCAACAAGAAAGGCCTCAGAGTTCAAAAAGAAGAAATGAAATGTTCAGTAGATGGGGAAAAAGAAGTCTTTTTGATGTGGTGCAAGGTACAAAGTCAAAAGCAAAGTAAGAGGAAAAATTAGGGGGATAGTGAGGATTGAGAAGAGAGTAGAATATGAAGAGGTAAAGTACTGTGTGAACTGAACATACCTGAAACCAGTGAAGTCCTTAGAACAGGGAATTCGCACTAATTTATGTTATACAATTTTTATCTTGCTCCTTCCAACAGAAGAAACATGCTTACTTTGATCACAGAATGTTAATTAAATGCACCGATTCTTGGTAGCATATTTATGAACCATCACTTACATTAACAACAGCTCTATGTATGTACGCGGTAATTCACTTGTAAATCACTGCTTGCTTATTGTTGCTCCGTATTTTTTCATGATTTCATCGTACCTGTTTTGTCTGAAGGGAGAGTGTGTCTGTAACACATCTGAATCTTCATGATAGCCCTAATTTAGGTGTTACACATATACATTTTCTGTGGTTTTCTGGGCCACCCATCTATTAAATGCCCTGCCACTCGGCTGTTTTACATGATGTCAGCTCGTGATCTGGCTTTTTTTACTCTGTTACCAAATCCTGACTTCTTAAAACATTAAATAAAATGTTTCTTTCAGGGTTAATTATTTTGGAGTGTGACAGAAACCAGCACCCATAAAGTTTGTTGACATAAAAAGAGTAGATGTGAAAATAAAAATGTATGCATGTCTACACTGAGCTCCTGAGCTAATGCATTGAGTTTCAGATCTTGACAGAAACTTGGCCTCCATCAGTCTTGACTCTGTTTAAGTGACAGGATGGCTGGCAGCACTCACCAGTGCTTGCAGGATGTACTAATATTTACAAGCAAAAGAAGGTCTCTGGCTTTGTTGAAATAACACCACTTTCTTAATTTGACTGCTGCTCCATAGCAGACCTTAACAAACAGCTACCAAGGGAGGAGGTAAAGGACCGAGCTTTCATCAAATGCTAATGTTTACCTTAAACTGAAAAAGTCACAATTATATTAAACAGATTTCTGAGGGCAAAGTATAAATAATGATATCATTCTTCTGGAATATCATGCTCAGAATGACAATGTAAACACTAAGGAGTTCCAAAAGCAAAATGCAAAAAAAAAAAAAAATTATATTGGACAAGATTTCTTCACATAAACAATCAAAAATTGCTTGCAAGTTGCCTGTCCGGTACTGAGGTGTACAATGCATGTGTTGTATGTGTATGGGGGGAGAGATGGAAATGTATCTGGCACTTCCTTTCTACTAGTTGTTAAGGTAGGGGCAACTGCAAAGTTTAAATTAGTTTTCAACTTTGGATTCAAAGTCACCTGAAGCTTCAGAGTAATTTAACCTCGCACTTTCTGCTTTATCTTTGAAATAAGCAGGTAAAATATACAGGATTAATGTAATTGTTTTACACTGCTAACATTTCCATTTGTCTGAAAGGATGGCAGTATTCCTTGGTGGAGTGCTGTGGGATTTAGTCTGATATACTACTATCTGTGTTTCTATATACATCTGTACTGAATAGGTTAGTAATATATACAATAAATGTAAATTATACATTGCTGTATATAAAAGTTATCACTTATCTAAAGAATTTGCACGACCCCCGTCAATAGAGGGATTCTCAATTTGTAAAGCGACTGTTCTCTTCACAGCCCTGTGCAGTGAAGAAATAAAAAGAAGGGAAACAAAGACTGTGGAGAATCTGTGTGGATTTGCCCAAGACCATACAATAAATCAACAGCAACCTGTGCAGGTACACCTAGGCTATAAGCAAATACAAACACTACCCCAAAGAATATCTGAGTGAAAAACAGCTCTGTATAAACTACAATGGCATTGCCCCTGATGTTATTGGGCCAGCTTAATTTGTACCCCTCGACACACACATGGGGCCGTTGAAGTCACTGGAATTGCCTCCACTGAAACCAGCATGAATTTGGCTTCTGGTGTCCAAAGGGCAATTTTACACTGACGGCATTGGATTTTGATACACATTAAGACGGAAAAAATCTGTGAAAGGGTACTTTTGCATTGATATATACCACCAGAAAATAAGAGTGGGATAACAAACCAACAAAAACCCTACTCACAGTGTCTGCAAGGCTCCAGCACACTGTGTATAATTGGAAACGTGTACTGCTAAATAAAATAATCACATAAGTCTTGAGCTGCCGTTTACAGCAAAATAGCTAAAAAGACCTTTTGCTTTTCTGTGTGGGGAAATCAGACAGAGGAAGAGGCACAGCCCAGGCAAGGTGGTGCTGTACTGTAGGGCACTGTCCCAAATGCCCTCAATGAGGATCCCAGGAGCAGACCAACGTCAATGGGTACCTTGTCTTCCACGTTTCCACTCACAGGCAGGCAGCAAGGCTCTTCTTAGCTATGCGTAGCCAAAAGTTTTCATCTTTTATCCCAGCATTCAGGTTTTAATGCTTTCTCTGCTGGGGGGAAAAAAAAAAAATCTTAAAAAGGAAAGGGTGTGACCTCAAGTGTTGCGGTGTTCAGCCAAACACAGTGAAAAACGCAGCCTGAGGAATGAAATAATGAAGCTATCACTGCTACTGGGTGTGAGTTATTAGTCTCACTGGGTGTTGCCAACTGTGAGTTACTGTAGTTTCATCCTCCAGGTGGAGGTAATTTTAGATTCCAACTCTTCAATGCCACTATAACCTTTGGCGTGTATACTTAACACTATCTGTTTATTTCCTTGTTCACTTTATCAGTTTTCAGACACCGTAAGTCTAATCTTCATCCCAGCTTTTTTCTGTTCTCCTGTGATAATGGGTAGTAGCTTCAATGCCAAATGCCATGAAATTGTAAAATATGTTAAACCTTTGGAAAATCATCCCCAGGGAAGTCTTGGATGTTCCATTGTATTAGCATTTTAAAAGACTAGTTGTGGGTAGGCAGAGGAGAGATTGCTGTCACTAGCAACACCTAAACAAGTGAATTCGACACAGATGCTGCACACAAGGACAAAGACATGACCATAGCAAAATATCACCTTGTGTATTGGCTGAACTGGATCATCAGGACCTCTGGAAAGCAGATCATTTTTAAGCAGGTATGCCTGAATTTAGATGTTTAAGTCTCTCAACTTTGAAATTGTGAATCGGGACAATAAAAAGTGTATGACCTTCGCAGAAGTTGGTGGTGCATTCACTTTTAAGACCTTGACAGCCACTTTGGATGACCTCTTTGAAGGCATTGTCACTCATGCATCTCCGTAGCACAGAACAGCATTTTATTTGTGGAATATCTCTAATATCTTCCCTTTCCCCTGAATGGAAATGAGGGTCCTGAGTGTCAGTCAGAGAGAGCAACTTCCAGTGAATATTAAAGACTTTGTGACACTGACAGCTCTGTAAAAGTAACAACATATTTGAGTTTTCTTTATGTTTTTCTGTTGGTATTTTCAAACAAATTTCTTTTACCTTGCATCTTATTCAGGCTCACAATAGTGAGCTTTCGCTGCTTTCCAGGAGAGTCTTGGCAGAAGCCATTATGACATGAATTTAAAAGGGGCTTTAACACCTGGTCTTTCAACAGTCTTTTCCTCTATACTTCTCGCTCTTTCCATCAGAGGATTACAGCAGCTGTAGCTGTGAAAAAGACTCCCTTTTTCCCTTCTGCTTCTTGTAATGTAATTTCAACTTAAATCCTGTGACACTGTGAAGCATCTACAGTTCCCGTGGATTTCAAAGTACAAATCCATTCTCGGTATTTCTTAATATTTCAGAGTTAATTTTGGCAACTTGGATGTTTGCAGATGGGGAATTAATATTCGGTGTGCTAGTAGCCTAACCCTATCTTGGAAGAAAAAGGGACTTCATGTTTGTATGGCTTTTTTTTATGTTTTGATTAAAAGAATGACTAGGAAACTAAAAACTAATTCAAATGGTCCCACACAGTCCACAGTTTTGAAGCTTAGCTGCTGTGAAATAAGGAAGAAGGAATTATGTGAATATAATCCATAGCCAGTAAATTGTGTGACTGGAATCATCTCTCCAGCAGCGCTGCCTTTCAGATGCAAAACATTTCAGTAATATAGTAATGCCTCAGTCAAAATCCAGGTCTTTGTATGATGTTGCTCTGTGTAAAATGTGGCTCTTCCTTATGAAATGCCTTTTCACTAGCTACAGTTATAAAAATGCCATCTCAGTTAAGCTACGTTTTTATTAATTATTAAAAAGCTGACATGGTTCCTTGAGGGCTACCCTGAGGGCACAGCTGTTTCCATACTCTGGGTTGTTTGGTTGTATGTTAGGGCATAAATCTGAGCGTCTTTCAGCCCAAGGCACCTCATAGGTGCCATGAGCACTGTTGTGTCTGTGTAGAAACGACACTGAGATGACTGCAGGACAGCGCAAGCTGTCAATGCCTGTTCTCAGATCAAGCTATAAAGTGCCCCCATGCAACTTGGGATCTCTAACAAGCATCTGATGGAAAGTGCAAGTGTTAGTCTTTAAAAAAATGTGTTTAGGTACCCTTTTAAAACTTTCTTAAGTCTATATTGTAACAGAGATGCTTTTATATATGCTCCTTCTAAACAGACGCCTACTTCAAAAGAGAAAAAACTAGGACTACTCTCCTGCTTTTTGTCTTCAGCTAAGACCAAATGTTACCTTTCCTTTTCATCCTCAAACATTTGACTTGTGGTCAGGAAGGAAAAACAATTTTAAAATCCCTTGAGGAAAAAGGCAAGGAGCATAGATTTCAATTTTATTGCTGTTAAACCATTTATGCCCAAAACTGAAATATTTGAGTGTTCATAGAGCTCCATGTTTGATCATCTTTATTAGATAGATAGATCACTGTTTATAGAAACATCGGTTTAATGGTTCAAACATTGAATTGCAAAAATTATTCATTTTTGAGTGATCAAAATATATCATTCTGCATTCTAATAAAATGTTAAATACAGGCTATAATATAGATTATAGTAGTATGCCTCTTGTAGGGTCTGACGATCCAAACTTGTTTTCATAAACGTCCTGGAGTTAAGGTTAATGCACCAAAGAGCTGTAACTCACCAGTGTGTAGTACCAGCTGGTATAAAATGATAATCCTGCAGCAGCAGCAGCACAGCGCAGAAGAGACATTGCTCTTCTAAGCTACAAATATGGGCTGCAGTTCAGAGGATGCTTCTCTACATACGAGTCTAGCTTCCAACCAACACTGTTATTGAAAAGAAAAAAAATTAAGCGTGATTAAAACCAAAAAATAACCCCATCTTTCCCCAAAACAATTGACAGTAAAACCAAAGCTATAACTCCTCATCCTTATCTTCCTAAAGAAACTGAAAATCTTTCACTGGAAACTTTTTCTTCCCCATCTGTTATATCACCCTTCCTGCAACTCCCATCACAAGCTGAACATTGTAATGAGTGCCGTATCCTGTCTACTCATTACTGTCAGCATGGTACGTGCAACAGGTTTAGGAACACACTTCATATTTGATAACAGGATTTGTTTTACTCTCATTTCATTGGCATACCTTGACAAAAGTCTCAGATTTTCATCTAATTAAAAAGAGACATTTATCTTTAAGCTTGTGCAGATAGAAAGACAGATTTCTTTCTCCAAAGAAGTCAGCTTCAAAAATGGCAACTTTTATAATATACTTTGCTAAATTACTCTTCTATTTTCAGCCCTCTGTGAGGTCCCTGGTTTTATTTATCTGATGGCCATCTCTATGGTGTCCAAGCTATTCACAGGATGACACATTCAACATTCCAGTAAGAAAGAGAAAGTCCTACACTTTCTTGCTGCCCCTCACCTGGGACGTAAAATCAGTTAGCTGAAAAAGGTTGTACAAAATAGTTACATTTTGCAACAACCCTTCCTAAAAGTGGCCAAGTTCGTGCTTTCTCATGTTCTGCAGGCAATCAATTTGGAAAGTTTGGAGCCACCACCAAGAAAATTCTTATCCCGATAAACAGACTCTGCAGACCTGGAGATGTCAAACTCAGTGAACAAATGCGGCTGAGTGGGTTCTCCTTTGCTTGGTTGTAAGGAGTCCCATCTGCCTTGTCTTAATGTTGACAGGAGGGTTTCTGTGCCTTGTCATATGCCAGATTCATTACAGGATTGAGAATTTCAGGAAAAGATCGGCTTCAGGAGAGAGAACATTGATTTCAGTAGGACAGGGAAAGTAACAAGAATCCAGAATGAATTTTGTGTTTTTAAGACACAGTAAGAAATACAACATTTTGTTTGAACTCTCTCTTTCAGAAGTACGTAGCGTAGGCAGCATCAGCTTTAGCATTGTTAAACCAAGAGGATATCTTCAGTTCCCTTCTAACAGTCAGGATGCCTGTCCTCAAAGTTCAGTTTGCTCAAGATGTCCAACATGGCTTTGAGAAGAATGGTTGAAAAAAGGGACCATTTCTCCATATCATATCTTGTTCTCTTTTAAAGCTGACAAGAATATTACAAAAAAAAAAAAAAAAAAAAGAGACAAAGAGGTTAGAATGAAAGACCTTGCCAAAGTATCTTTGATAATGAAAATATCTTCCTCAGAGAGGCATGACAAAAGGATTTCATAAATTTCCTTAGCAGAACTTTTTGCTTTTCATCTGTCACTAACCACTAGAGTCATATGCAAAAATGCCACTGAAACAAAATTTTGACAAAGGTTTGGAGAGGATGGGGTTATTTTTTCCTTTATTCCAACTCCTTCTTGCAGACAGGAGAGTTTATTAATAGATAGGTCGTTTGCAAGTATAGCTTCTTAGTTCTTTGGAGAAGGAAAACATCAACTTAGGAGAGTTTTGCATACAGAATGAAAAGTCAGATTTTGGCTAATTTGTTTACAGGTTATCTCCCCAAAAACAGAAGTGGAGGGGATTCCCAGTAGGTAGCTGGGAGGAAGGTTTAGATTAAAAGGAGTCCTGACCTGCCCCTCCTCTCCCTCACTGCAGACCCACCTTTGGGGCACACTTTGCAGGGCAGGATTTGCTGTCTGCATGAAATGCCTCTGCGGAGTTGCAATTTAGTGTGGAAAAAAACAGTGTGGAAAGGTATCAGCTATCTTCAAGAAGCTTGCTGACCAGAGAGCTCTTTGATCAGCCTTCACAGTCCTTACCTATTTACGGGTTATTTACTGCTAACAAATATTAACGAAACAGGAAAAGAAATGCTTACTGGCATATTGGTGTCACCTCCCAGCACTAGATACTACCATCTCACCAGCAACTGCTTTGTTACTATAAGGAAAGCAAGAAAGGAGAGGTTCCACAGTGTCCTAGTACAAGAGTAAATGGCTGCCGCACTGGTTACGATATGCTGTTCCAGATGGGAGACTGGTTAATTTAATAGCAGGCATCTGGAGGAAACTTAAGGAACAGAGATGTTAATTATTGCTGTACTTAATAGCACAAACCGAGGTGAAAACAATTGAAGTCATTCAAATTCAGCAGTAAACAGCTTAGTCCAGGAATAGGATGTTCTATGAAAGAGTCTCTTTCAACGGCATGAAAGTTAGGCCAATAAAAGTGAAGCTGTGGCTTCAGCTATGAAAGAAAGGCAAAAACACCGGCCAGCAACACTGCTGGTGGATGGTTGTCCGGGGTCCTTGACTGACCAGCACACATCTTATTCTAGGATCAGAGACTCTCTGTGCCCCTGCCCTAACCCATAACATTCTCTTAACAAAGGCATGGGAAGATGATAAACTGGATACAGGTCAAATTGTACATGTTAAAAGACTCTTGACTGGGATACTTTCACCTTTGTTCTCTGTGCCTGACCATGAGATGCCAGAGGAGTAAGTGATATCAAAAGTGAGGAGGACAAACTTTTCCTGGCCTCCTTGAATGCTTTCTTCATCTTCTCTTGCTTCAATATGCAGTGTCTGAAACAGTTATTTTGACAGAAGTCAGGTTCAGCTGAAGCAAGGATGAACGAGAGTGCCGCTTCCTTCAGCTGCCTACTCAGCCCTCTGCTGTTTCTCCAGCTTCCAGCTTCCGTTTCAGCTTCTCTTCAACTCACTTTGGTTGCATAATGAGGACAGTCTGTTCAGTTGTGAGCATTTTGGGGAGCGGACGAAGGCTTCCTGAGCCTTCATACAGCACCGACCGCCAGAGGAGCCCACGCTAGTTTTTATACTACTGCAAACAGTAGAAACAATGAAGAAATAATGAATAAGAAATGCCTTTACAAATGCCCCTAAGTAAACAGCCTAGAGTGCTGACAAGGATTGGAACCCTCATCCTCTCCAACTGTATCTTGGCTCTCTCTATCTCTGTCTTCACTACCAGTTCAAGACAAAAGAAATCCAAGAGCTTATACTTCAGGAAACAAAGTCTGCCCCAGGTCTTCTCGGCAGGCCTTGTGGGAGGCTTGGGTCCCCAACCTTGTGTACTAGCTTTCCCCAGAGGCAGAAAAATGCAGTATTTGCTGTGCTCACCAGAGAACATAATAGGAAGGGGGGGATGGAAAATCCAGCATCAGAAGACCTGCCAAGGGAAAACTTGCCCATCAGCTGTCAGCAGGCTAGAAGGAGTGAGAGCGTTTGAGAGGCTGAGAGCCTCATCGGTTTCTGTCCTAGCACGGCCTCCAAACTGGATTTTGCTTTGCCTTCACAACCAGAATATTTATTTCAGGGAACAGGAAAAGGATTGAGGCCGCACACTAAAATTTATGGTTTTGACGAGAAGCAGAAAATTGTTGCTGTCCTTTTGGTGATTTAACCTGCATGGTACGTGACATTAAATCATAGGGGCACGAATCAAAAAGCACCCTCTTCCCTGACATTTTTGGAAAGTTGAAATTCACACTGCCCCACTGCAGCCCCTCTGTTCCCAACTGGCTGAACTGGAGCCAGTTACCTGCACCCCGTGTTTCCACCATTTCTAGAGAGACTCTTTGCAGTATCAGAGCAGCATCTGCTGAGACAGATGTGTGCTTGGAGGTTGAGGGGCGCCCACAAAAAGAGCTAACAACTTCTCACAGCATTTTTCTCTCACAAAGGGCAAAAAAGGGGCCAGTCTGAATTTGGCAAGCAGTAACTTTTGAAGCTAAATAAAACCTGCAGAGCTCCACTGCCTGAAAGCCGTGGGAACTGCAGCACTGTGAGCCACCTAGTAAATATATGAGCTGTCACAGTCAATGAACGGTAAGATATGAGTGAACTCTGTGCATGCTGATGGACCAAACTTTTTAATGCATGCCTACTAACACGTGAAAACTGGTTTATTTCTGGTGCCTGCCCATGCTATTGGCTCTGTCAAAGAAAACACATTAAAAGTTGCCGCCATAAATCTTGGCAAATCCACAGGATAATCTACTTATGCGCCTAAACAAATGAAGCTTGGAAAAATACTGCTACCAAAGCTTACACTGGAATGATAGGCTTTATGGTGCTACGAATGGAAACATCAGGAAAGTTGGGCTCAAGAAAACTAGAGATCAATAAATTTAAAATAGCAGATTGTCATCTATGCGTACTATACTTAGCCTCTTCATATCAATACCGCATTAACATATTTCTGTCCTTTTTGTTAGCAGTGAAACATCCTTTTTCCTGTAGCTGAGTGTTTTAATATATGGATGATGCATTCTTTTCTAGGTTTTTTTTTTAGTGTTGCCTTCTGATGGTTCATTTTATCTCCAAGGCCCTGAAAAGTTTTACTTGCAGCTCCCAGTTAGGTTTCAAGGTTGGGGTTTTTTTGTTACTCAAATCCTAAATCTGTATCTAGCATGAGTTTGATTGTAAGCATTCACTCAAGGAGAATGAAAAATATATTGTACTATTTTATTCCAAGGCACTTCGGGTTGTAATTGACTATCAGTGATCTTCACCCAGTTGAGGGCACATAAACCATTGAAGAATTTCTCAAGATGGAAAAATCTGTTTTGGTATTTGTTACAGGACAGAAAGCCTATTATTAAGGGCATCTACTAATTCCTTCTGTAAGACCCCATTTTCAATGGCTTAAATCCTCAAAAAACTATAGCCAGTTAAGCTGAAATTCTCCGTGCCAGGTTCACATTCAGATTTGTGTTTACACATAAGTTTTATTCACAACAGTTTGCCACCCTGCAAATAAAGCCATTGAGAAGAGATTGTACCAGAACATTAAAAACCTCCAAAAATCCTTTCTATGAGAAGCCATTGTCCACCTAACTTTGGACAAGGAGACATAAGCATGTCAGGTCTCTCCTCCATCTCAGGATGTGCCTTCTGAACATCCTGTGAAAATTTCTGCAAAGTTGGTACATTGTGAGACTTTTAAGTGATTGCCAAACACGTCTGCTCAGGAGACAGCTGGTGACCAGTGGCAAAAACTGCAAAAAATGTATGTCCTTGCTAAGCCTGCTCTACCTCTCCAGCTCAGCATGGAGCTGGATGCCCCCTCCAGAGCCAGCCGGGAAGGATGAGCAGAGGTGGACTGGTCCCATGGAGGGCGGTGGGACTGAGCAGAGCAGGGGCAGTAGCTGGCAGAGGGGGAGCCACAGCCGTGGCGGGGGCTGAGCCTGGCATGGGCACCTCAAGAACAGGGATCAAGGGACCAGGAGCCATGAAACGACACAAAGAGTAGCAGGGAAGGGAGCCCCAGAGAGGAGTGATGGTGCTTCGGGTCAGGAGGTAATGGGTAGATGGAGCCAGGTCCCACTGGAGCTGAAATAGATCCAAGGAGTCCTCCGCCTCTGCATTCCTCTGCTGTCAGCAAATACCTGTGAAAGACATTAGCAAAGTGCAATTCTTTTCAGGCACTTCCCAACTTTAGAGTGATTGAATTTGCAACCTTAATATTCTTTCAGTATAGCTATGGTGTGTAACACATGCCGACATAGTCCATGGGTACATACACATATGATCTACAGATATACATACATACATTTTGTATTTGAAATGCTACAAAAAACAGACAGAGCAGGCGGAGCTATCTAAACTATTTACTCATATGCCTCTGATCACATGGACATTCTGGGAAAACCAGAACTTTTAAAAAAGGTAAGGACAAGTAAAA
>NW_009647218.1:331809-357694 GCF_000708025.1 Charadrius vociferus | reverse complement strand
AATTACAGCAGTCCTGCTCGGACCACAGCTAATCAGTCTCCCAGTGATATAGGTCTCAGAAGAGGGCTTTTATAGCCCATCAGCTCCAAGAACTAACTGTCGAATACAAAAAAATCCCTGGCTTTGCAGCCCAGGCTTCTGTATTTGCGAAGCCTGAGGGACGCATGGGATTAATTTTAAAATAAAGGCAATGGATCAGTAGGTTCAGCCATTCACAGAAAGACAACCAAAGCAATACCTCTAAAAGTCAAACACATGGTTGGACCCAACAAGCCCCAGAAAACACAAGGGTTATTTTCTTAACTTAAAAGATATGCTCTTACCAGCTAGCTTGCAAGGGACAATTTAAAAGGACCCAAATTTAGATTTTGCTCAGAAAGCAAAGATCAACAGAAGAACTTGAGAAGTTCATTTTAAACTTAAATTGAAACCTGTATTTAGCTTGAATTTAAAAGAATTTGTTACCATTTTTTGAACCCATACAGGAGAGCACATAATGAATAGGAAGTGAAACAACTGGTCACGTACCTGTAACAGAGCTAACAACAGAGAAAAACAACAATGTGCTTGGCATGAAGGTGCAGATAAAGATACTCCTACAAGAAAATGTTTTTGTGTGAATCTTAATGGCATCAGACCCTTTTAATAACTAGAGATCTGAAATAATAACGATGTGCAACTCTTAATATTTGCCAGGTAATTCTTGATCCAAAGACATTTTCTAACCTGGACAAACTGCAAAGGCACTTTCTTTCAGGCGAAGGGAAGGAGCAATTTGGGTGCATATGGATGACCAGAATCACTGGAAGCATCTGACTGCCCATTCAAACTGGTTAAAACCCTGAAGGGACAGGAATCGGGACCGACAAACCGGGCTTCCCTGGTGGCTGCTGTGACAGTGGAGCAGATGCTGCTGAGTGTCCTGGTGTTGGGCACGGGCTTGGGGCCAATCTCCGGTGTGTCACGTCTCCGCTTCACAGGAATCCCAGCCAGTTCCTGGAGCTGGGTGAACCGCAGGGCCTAAGGGTGAATAGTGCCTCCAATGAATTTAACCTGTATTTCTGATGGCGGCTTCTCGGGTTTTTAATTCAGCTTCACAGGTAATAGAGTTTGCTTGATTATTCATCTTGGGTTCAAGTACAGTGTTGTGACAAATAGAGAAATAATTTTTGAAATGATTTCTGGAATGTGAGCTGTATTGATTAATCATTCCTAGTCCTAATTTAACACTTCTTTTCCCTCATCAGAAAGATAAGTTTAATTCATATTACAAGGAGGCATAATTGTAAGCCTGAATATTTCAGAGGGAGCAACTTGCTAAAACCAAGTTCCAGTAAAAAGGATTATAGCATTTTAGACCATTTTAAATCTTTCTTTTTGGGTCTCGTAACACTTCCCTTCAGCAACATACCTAAAAATATTAAAGCACCTATAAAATTTATTAGCTGGGAACAGAGTATAAATGTATTCCTTCTCTTACTGTGTATGACCCTGCTACTCCAACGCTTGTTAATAAACAGTGTCCAATCCCATATAAAATGTACTTGATACATTATTGCATTGTTGATTGTAATTTTTGTCAGCACCTTTGTGACTGGCATCTCAGAATCGTTTGTGTGTCTCGTTCCTAGCTGAGAAGAATGTAGTCAGATCTGTACATGTTTCATTTAATTGCCTCTGTGCCTGGGCCTTGTTAAATGGCTTGAGGAAACCTGATCTATTGATGTCTCATCCCCTGTAAAATCCATCACTTCCGATACAAATGGTTGAGCATGTGAACTTAATTCACTTGCCATCAGTTATTCTGGGAGTAAAATGTGGTTGGTAGAAAACAAATGCCAAAAGAATATAAATGCAACCAGAGCAAATTCTGTTTAAAATTTGAGTGCATCTTCATGAGAAATTTTTATATTGCTCACACAGGGACAATTAGTAATTCCAATAGAAAAACTTATTTTTAGAAATATCAAAACAAGTAACCCTTGGTTAAAAGCTGAAAATAAATGGCAGTGCTTCTATACATTTTATTTGATTCAATCTGTTGCTGAATCTTCATTTAAAAATGCCTAGGACAGGAAACAGCAATCCAGTCACACCTCATTACTGCCTAACAGGGTCATGGTCCACCAGTGATCTAGAAGTAGGTGTAGAGGGAACACTTCAAGTGCTCAAGAGGATGTTGTGGAAAATAGTTTAAGTCTTACAGAATAGCCTAAAACAGTATTGAATTATTTCTGTCAGCTTCTAAAAACAATCATGAGTAAAAATAGAAAATTCTGCAGAATTGCAAGAATGTCTTTAATAATGACCTATAGCTTTGTAAGTGCTATATTATTTTACATCTATGGAAAAATAAGTGTCTGAGGCCTATTTGAAGATTCTTACAGAGAGTGGAGGAAGAAAGCAATTGCCTAAGACCCTGGAAAGAAAAACTATAACATCCTGGTTATTGCCTGCTAAACTATTCTAATAAGGTAAGACAGGGAGATATTTGTTGATCTGCCCAAGAACATGTTTGTCCCTAAACTTGCACACCACTGGTTTCTTCACCCCTGTAGAAGATGACCACTCAAATTAGCTCCTCAGAAATATCTATTCACCATTCTAAACCTACCTGGATTTCATAAAAAAAAAAGGTGCACATTCTTGTTGGCCATCTTAGCAGCTCTGAAAATCGGGGCAAAGATTTTTACCAAGCGTGTAGCAACAAAAATAAAAAGGGTATAAATCTCCTTTCATCAGTATGTAATGGAAAGGCTCCTTTCGAGCCAGGTAGGTCCATACAGGCTGGCAACACCAGCCATCAAAAGCTTCTGTTTCTAATTCTGTTTTCTTCTCCAGCAATGAACTTTGGTCCTTTTTCAACTACTTCTAAAGAAAAAAGAGCATCTATTTTTTTAAAGATACAGCTGGCCCCTGCTAGGGATTTTCAAAATGAGTAGTCAGTTGTGTCTCTATCTTCAGGTAATGCAGACAATCTTTTAAAATACAGAAGATGAAGAGGCAGCCAAGACTCCTATGAAAAGTCATGCACTCTGTTTTCCACTATCAGGTCACAGGTTGCCAAAAGATGCTCCCCAGTAAAACTTGAAAAGCAACCCCAAATTCTCTAGGAAGAAATCTGTCATTGAGTCCTGGCAGACTCACTTCTAACCATGTTGAAGAGAAGTATTTTTAACATCTGGAATATTGGAAATGATTTATACCAAAATGTTTCAGTTTACTAGAATTACACAACAAGAAATCAAGTGCTTTTTGGTGGTCAAAAAAATTATAGCATTCCTTCCCACGATTCAGCTCAAATTGCAGATTCCTTTTAAGAACAGAAAGTTAATTTGGGTCCAGCTGTGGTATATCCGTATGAAGGGTTTATTGTGTACAATAATCTATGCCATCTGCTTTGGCTAGTGGAAAATTTGTCAGCAATCGTGAAGCTTGTCTTCTTGTGAAATGCCTCAGCTTCTTCAGTGTAAAACCATAGAATTTGCCTTTTGCCTATCTTGATGGAAACATCAAGATATTTGGCAATGGCATTTCCAGAATCACAAAATTGTCATATAAAAGATTAGTTTTAAGAACCCATGAAAGGACCTATGTCTGCTGGCTTATATATCAGCTTCTAGTTGAAAAGTGACTTTGCATATTCCTCAGAGTGAAGAATTTTTGCCAGAAACTTATTATTATGAATGAGTTTGTCATGAAACTTTAACCAAGTGTTGCTAACGATCACCTTGAGTATATAAACAGCTTTACTGATTTTTACAGTCCTGCATCCTTTTTTTTCTTCTTTTCATTGTGTTTATCACAGTTATTTCTCCCTTCACTGGTCTGTTTGTTCCTGGTAACCACAGGACACCACAATGTTTTGTAGAACTACATGTCTTGAACAAATATTGAAAGCTAATGTTTGATGACTGAAGTTAAAAACAGGGATGTATCAGGTATCCTAAAAGAAATTCCTGGGTCATTCCTGGGACAGTCTATGAAAAGAAAAATTTAAAAAAAAGTATCATCATCTTGGATATTACGTACCACATGAACCTAAACATGTATCAATCGGAGTCAAAGGAACGGAACAGGATAACTTCCAGAAAAAATAATTAGACAAAGACATGCCACAGTTCTTGGCTGAGAGCTAGTGCAAGGAACAGCTGCTTATATGCTATCCGTCAGTGAAAGGTAAGAAAAAAACCATGCTCATATTGAGTTAAAAGGTAGCTAGCAGATCCAGCTTTGGAGAACTCTTTTCTACCCCTACATCAATCAGCTTTCTCTTCTCTATTGTCTGCTCTTTCATCCTAATGCATCCAATGAAAAGCCCAGCTTTCCATATCAAGTCTTATCTCCTTATTACTTCCTAATGTTCCCCTGTGGTGTTGCCTTCTCCCTCACCTGAAGTACACCTGATGCTTGTATCCACACCAAGTGCAATATCCCTCTAAGGTTTCTTAATAAGCCTTCTTCTTGTAGGAGCTTGCAAGAGCGGCAGTAGGTGTTTATGCTCTAGGCTGTCCCTAGCCTCTTGTGTATGAGTAGCAGACTCAATTACCTGCATGCAGTTACTGTATGAAGAGGAAAAGACTCTTTCATCAAGTTCTTCATCTTGCAGATAGGTCAAAGAATGATTCTCTCCAGTCTGCTGCACATATTGTTGTGTTTTCCTAAGAGATGCTCCATTTATCTTAGATAAAGCAGCAGCAGGAAGTGCTGCTAAGTCTTGATATTTTATTCAGCTATTTCACAATGTTTCAGGTTGGTCTAAGATCCTCAGCTGCTGGAGACCATTGATCAGGACAGAATGGGCCTGTCATAGGGCAGCACTTGCTAGGAGGCAAGTGAGCGCACCCAGACAGGACCTACAAAAACAAATCAAGCAGAACAGAGCTCCTTGTCTCCTGGGGGAGGTACAGAAAACTGACAGAAGAACAAGCCCTCAGAAACCAGTCCACTCACCTAGCATCCCTGCCTGTGAACGATCATGATAGTCCACAGTTTGGAAGCCCATAACCCCTAATTAACAGCTTCACCTCTGTCTTCTTTATACCCTCCTTTCAGGTATTTATATACGTTGGTAAGATTTTGAGACAGCAGGGCTACTCACACTAACGCGTGCTAGACTCGATAGAAAACAAAGGCAGGATTGGGCCCTAAGTGTGCGATAGCGGCTGTGATTAGAGATGCTCAGTCAGCCTCTGCACTGCCATGTGCCCCGATGGGTCTTCCCTGAGGCGGCAGCAGCAGTGGGTTTAGGTTCCAGAAAGACCAGCTATATTTGTTATGCCCTTGATGTGGAAGTGAGCGAGGATATCTTAATTTTGGGCTTATCGTCAGAAAACTTCAGAGCTAGGGTCTCTGTAACTCCTTCATTGCTGCCAGGGCCATTGCAAATTTTCTGTCGACCCCCTGCCCTTATGATATTGGATTGTTCCTTCTTAATTGTTCTTAACAATTAAGAGCTGCACTTCCCTGCATGGCTCGTAGTTGCTGTAACACCTTTTTGCCTATTCAGAAGCTGTGTTCGTGATGGTGGCTGCCTTACTGTGGTCTCTCAGGACATTGCACCCTGTTACCTGCTCTCTCCACCGCGTTATTTCCATGGTACGCTGGTGGTGCTTGTTTCGCTTTCATCTAGCAGATGTGGCTCAGTCCAGAGTTGCTAGGAGCCTCTGATCATGTTTTTCTCCCAGAAAGCAAAGTGTCACCTAGGTAGACTCTACTAACCTCTAGACCATCACAAATGTGCTGCATTTCCCAGTGAGCTGCCATAGGTGCCAAGCACAACCCAACCAGTAGGCAGAGGAAATAGTTTCTTTTGCACATATAAGGTGTTAAATCTGAACAAATGTGTTCTGTGTTTCTCCTAAGGAGAGTGCCAGAACCCTGCTGATGCATCACACGTAGAAAAATATTGGGTTTCAGTAAGGTCTCCACTCAGAAGTAATGGAATATGATCCTTTTACACATTGAATTTCTTCCATTGGGCTTATACTTAAGCAAGGGAATGCGTTCTTTTTGTACCTTGACCAGTGTCTGGGGGTTTTACTTACGGCCGTGAGATCAAAAGCCGACCCACCTCTTCTGCAATGCAAAAGGAACTTGTCTTCAGACTTGAGTTGTGGAAAGTTTGCACTATTCCAGCTTCTCTTTCTGTGTTTCTACCACCTTTAAAAGACAGGCTTCACCTTTTCCTCCGAAAATGAGGTATCTGCCTTTCCAGGCGACTGGGCTCTTTTTGCTGAGATCAAAAATTAGGTATGCTTTTACCCCATTGATGGATACATCTTATCTTGCTATAACTAAACAAGTTGTAGGTGTCTTTTCTTCCTTTTTGTGGCATATCAATACATTCAGCCAACATACTGCCACTCCACACTGAAAAGATGACTGCTCTAAGTCCTATATTTTACTTTCTGTTGGCTTCACTGCCAAAGGAGCGCCAAAGGAATGATTATATCACTCTTTCTAGCACCAAGCCAGATCATGTTCCTGTGTTCAGCTCCAACTAAACAAGACGACCTTTTGTTTGCAGTTGATGCTCCGTTCATTTTCTATCATGACATCGTACTCTAGGCAGTAACCCTGCTGTCGCTTGGTTTCATATGCGCGCTCCTTACAGCCTACTGCAAAATGAGGTAATCTTCCCCCATGTTTTGCTTTGTGCTTTTTACCACAGCTCATGCAGACCAACACGCACTCTGTGTAACTCTGCTTGATTTACTTATGCCTTTTTACTTCACATTTTCTATCTATCTCACCCAATTCTCAATACTCTATCATCTCCACAGTGCACACCCTGTCTGCTCCTCATAAGCCTCATTTTAGACCCAGGAGAGGTTTTTGTCTGTTGTACACACAACTCATCTCCGGAGCTTGCAGGGAAGCTTGCGTGGAGGGGAGGCTGCAGGTGCTCAGAGCTCTTCATTGCCAACGTGAACCAGCTCTGCTGCCGGGTGCCTCTCCGCTGTGACTCGGTGCTCCTTCGGCTTTTCGCCTTCGCTGCCCTAGCCTGAGGGAAGTGCACAAGGGGGACAGACAGCCCTTGGGCAGGGGGGGTGGGATTTGACAGGAAGGAGAAAGTAAAAATCCCTCCAGGCTCTACGCCCGCAGTGCACTTCACCATGTGCATGAGCAGAGACGAGAGGGGAGAGGCGAGCGAGGCAGCGCAGGCGGCGGATGTCACCGTCAGCAGAAATCCCCAAAGCCTTCTCTGATGTTTCGTTTCCAGAGGATCCACTGCAGTTCTACTCTGAATTCGAAAAGCTCGTTAATGTTTGTTATTTAGGCAGCAGTGAGGGGGTCTGACTGCACTCTTAACTTTTTCACTAGGCACGTTTATAAGTCTAATGTAGTCCTGCATTTGTTTAACTGGCTACTGCTGCTCCACCCAATGGAAAGACAGGAGAACTCACAATCGTGCCAAAAATTTATGGAAATACAGATCTAAAAGGACTTAACAAGCAAGTTTTTGAAAGGTAAACCCACAGCCTATAATTAATAAAAAAAAAAATATGTACAAAACCTGATATTTAACCCAGCAAAAAGAGATCAGAGATCACCAGCCCTTTGTGAGGGACCATCGTCCCACATAGGTCAGTAAACCTTTCATCCTGAGAGCTTCAAATACAGCAGGTGACTTTAATCCCTGTAACAGGACAGAACAATACCTACCAAGGAATTTGGCCCCTGGGAAAGAGCCTTTCTATTAGCAGGAGGACTAGACACCAAAGCAGCATGTGTGGTCTGCAAGTGCGTCTGTCCGTTATCCCCCTAATTCTTATCGGGCGTCCTTGTGCGGGGGGGCAGTGCTTGCTGGGCTCGCTACCAGCTGCAAATTGGTGAGCATTATACCATGCCCACACTCTGTGCAAAACCACCGGCCTCTTGCCTTGCAGACCGTGCAAGGACGGGAGGGAGCCCAGCCAGGCAGGCAGCGTTTGTAATATGGCACCCAGCAATTTTGGAGATGACATCATCTGGCCTTCAACTTTCCAAGGGTGCACTCCACCTCCAACCCACAGCAGCTGGCACAGCATGGAGAAGCTCCTTCGCCAGACCCGCAAGTCCTTCACAACCCTGCAAACGCACAGGAACAAGTGTTGTCTGGGGCAGCATGAAGCTTGTGACTGGGGAAGGGTCGGAGGAGCGAGAAAGAAATGAAATAAAAATCTGTGGCCAGGAAACAAATGAAAACATGTGCCAGACAAAGGCGACAGGTTTCCCTACTGCTATATTACTGTGTCTCAAGCCACCTCTCCAGTATCTGTATCCCCTTTTGGTAGTGGGTGGTAAGCAGAGTAAAGGCTCGTACCTAAGGAGGTTCCTGTCCATTGCAGCTCTACTCTGGGAAGCTGCTGTGTCTCTGCTTCCCCACCAGTAAAACAAGGTACATGGTGTCTTCTTCGTAGAGCACTCTGAGCTTTGCTGATGAGAAGTACTTTATCAGGCATCGTTCCTATGAAATGCTTTGTCTGTCACGACACGAAACAAGATGTTCATGCAGAGAATTTTTTTTCTGAGTCAATTTACCAGCCTTTCAACATTTACAATACAATATGCAGGAAATGTACTAGTGTAACTCTGAGTTTTGGTCCCTTAATGGGACTCATGCTCACCACTTCAGTAAATGAAGCCCAGCTCATCCACTCCCTGTAAAGATTCACTCAGTGTAAGTTTGAAGAAACCCTGTAGTTTGTGAATTGCATATTTTTCTGTCCAAAGTACAAAAGAAAACGTAACTAAAAACCTGTGTCAATATGTTTGATACTATGTTTGGAATTCTGTTTTGCCTTTATCATTTTCTAACACACTTTGTTTTAATTTTCTTCTTAGATATTGATTTTTTTGAGAGAGAGAATTAGAAAGCACATAGTGACACTTGGAGACTGTTTTTTTTTCTCTTCCGAACTGGCATATGGTTCTTTTCTATTAAGGTTTCACACCTCTGGCTGACATATAATCTGTTTGCTAAGAAAATAGGCTTTTATTAAGTTGTGAGAAGTTTCTTACAAAAAGAAAAGCCAGTGTATTTTGATAGTTTGCTAGACATCTGGAACTTCTTCTTTTCTAAATTCATTAAGACTTTGCTCTGCGAACGGTCTGAAGACGTTAGCAGACTCCGAAGGCGATGGGCAGGGCAATGTGCTGTAACCAGAGTTCAGAAACCACAGCGGCGTTGCTGAAATAACAGAGATAAAAGGGAAAGTAGGGCTAAACCACTAATGCATCCAAAACCATCTGGCTCCCAACAGGAATTTCCATTTTGGCTTTGAAGGGGCTTAGTCAGGTCGCACAGGCTAGTGCTGGTCCCCACTGCTCTCCGTGCGTGGCCACGTTTGCCCGAGGAATGCAGCCTGGTTGGGGGCACAAAGCAGAGAATGGAGATCAGGAGCCTGGCAAAAGGCTCAGGTATGCCGCAGGGACTCGGCAGAGAGGGGAAAAAAAGCAGCAGAATTTCAGAGGGAATGGGTTTCAGATCCAAAACCAGTCATGTTTCATCATTCTTGCTGAAAGAAAAACAAATCCATTCTGGATTGGGCCAAAATAAAAAGGCTGTCTCCAAGCTTCAATTCAATTCAAACAATTCAATTGTTTCTGGTGAAACAATTATTGTGAAATTATACATCAAAAAAATTTCATTTTGAAAATGTCAAAGTAAAATATTTTGATTTTTCAAAGCTTGGCAGCGATTTGCTATTCTGACAAGAAGTAGTCCTTGAGACAAGTATGCATTGGGACATGCATTGTTATTCTGTTTTTCTAACAGCTAAAATTTTTCTCCCTTTTCACCTTTGGTGGGTACTTACTGATTCATAAGGCCATTTAGCACTCCATAAGCTCTTCTCAAAACCAGCCACAGATTTCTCAACAGAGGAAGAATCTTCTCTTCACAACTCCCTCACAATTCTTTAATCCCTGGGAAAGCATACTGGTGACAAGTTTTATTTCTGCTCACACAGGGCATTGGCTAATGAGTAAATATTGCAACTTTAGAATTAATGTTAATAATTCATTCAATATTCATGGCTCAAAATGAAATACCAGTAGCTAAATTTCATATGACAACATTGATCAAGCTGCATAGGTTTAGGTAAACACACTATGTATTTACAAAAGTTTACTATTTCTTAAAACTCTGGCACACAATTGACTTACATAGGTTTAATGAGCTGAGAGGAGTTTTAAATGAACTCCAGTTTCGATAAATGTATCTGACTGCCTTTGCCATGGGCTGAGAGGGCTCACAAAGCGAGTCGTGGCATTCTGCTACTGCACAGGGACCCGCCGTGCTCACTGCATGCCTCAGCTCCCACCGCAGCCCATCAGGCTCTTCTAACTTTTCTTACCTGAGGGGTCACAGGGCTGAGCATGACCTAGATCAGAGCAACCACATGATATTGCCATCAGCGACACACGCAGTGAAGAGACCTGTGGGAAGCTTTTGTGGAACTGGTGTGCAGCAGCTCTGACACAGGATGTCAAAACCACTCACGTTGTTTCACAACCACCTCTGGTTGCATTGTTTCACAATTGCAAACTATCAGGCATGCTGATACCGTGAAGCTCCATGAGGTGGGTTTTCTTGCAAAGTCAGTTTCTCCCCAAAGCAGCTCTGTTTCTCTTGCAGAATTCAGGTATGCCAGCAAACCTCGGCCACTGAAACAGCCCTGTCCCACCTAGGGGGACCACTGCTTGGGATAACTCTTAGTTCTATCATGACGATGCTTCACTACTCAACAAGAGCTCCAGGGCAGCTCACAGCAAATTTTCACATTGGACTGATGAGCAAACATTACACAAGCCATCCTCACTGGTGAGATAACCTGCACCCTACCATTGGTCACAGCAGACATTCTGGGACACTCCATGAACCTTGAATCACCCTGATGACAATAGCCCTAAGTCAGAGCAGAAACACACTTGTGTGATGGTACCAAGGTCCTTGTGCTGCCTGCACGGCACGCTCCATTGGGATTACGGCAAACTTTACATTCTCAGAGTTGTCACTTCAGTGACTTTTAGGAGCTGAACATCTACTTTCAAAGAGGAGGAACTGGAGACTTCAGTAGTTAATGCAGTTGGCAAACCATAAGATAGCAAATTCTGTTTTGTCGCTACCAAAGATAACTGAAATATATATTTACATATTATTTCTGGATGATGCTCTAATCATTCCAGAGGAAGCTAGGATGCATAATTATTACTAAAAATAACATAAGTGCTTCTCTGGTTTTGTTGCTTAGTGCTCAGCTTTTGTACAGCACTGCCCAAATACAGGTGGCCTTATACTGCAATATAACTTTATAGTCATTAGTTTCTTACCTTCTCTTGATTTGAATCAGAAAATGGAGGGTTTTGGTAAGAAATATGAAACAAATTGCTGCAAGCAAGCGAAAATGGTCCCAAATCCCAAAGAGCAGGTGTACATTTCCATAATGGCTGCAAGATTCGGAAAGCTGTGGCACTTTGTTGCATGTGTCTTAGAAGGGAATTAGTAACCTTCATGTGCTTTGTCCTAGTGATTGAAATAAATTACTTGCTTAAATTGCTAAGCAAGATGACCCATCTGTTGGCCCATGCATGTTCAGATTCTCAGCAGGTTTATTATTCCAAATAATGACTGCCATATGCAACAGTAAACAGTTCTTTTAAAATTGACTGAAAGATCCTGTGCTACTTTTGAAGGCAATTTACAAAAGTTATTCATGTTCCCCTCAAAAACCTGCCATTCAACTAAACTTTCAGAAAGTGATCCTGACTGTTTTACCCTGACGGAGCTATTGCACTGCTTTTCTGTGAAGGCAGAGACAAAACGCTAGCAGGAGCCTGGATTGGATCAGATTTATTCTTCATGAATGGGAAAAACTGAAAATTATGAATTATACGGCTCTGCAGCCCCAAACAGCACCAGGCATGTCCCAATTTATTTGTTTATTCGCATTGCCGATGCAACTGTCATATAATCAAGTTGCAGGAGCAATCAAGTATCTTTAAGTGTGTATTACAGAATACATCTAAGCTGACAGTTGTCCTGGTAACTCTCCCCAAGCCACCAAAGAAAGAAAACAGACTCTCCCAACCCAAATTCACCTTCCTCTTCAGAAATGCCTGAATGACTAGCTGAACTCTATAATGCTCCTTGATGGTCAACAAATTCTGCCCCTGTCAGACCCAGGGAGGCCAAGTGTCCCAGGGGTGAGGGCTGTCCCCAAGCATGTTGTCCCAGGGGTCTCTAGAGGCACAAATCAGTAGACTGCCAGCATGAGCATCTCTGGTGGTGTCCAGGGCCAGTGCAGAAGGCAAGGGTAACGGCAGAACCTGAGTCAGCACGGAGACATGACACTTGCTGTCAGCATGCCCAGAATGAAAGGATCATGGCACAGGGAATTTTGTCTAGACAGGGGAGCAGTTTGCCTGCTCACAAATTAATGATTGCAGCTAGAGAAGAACATCAGCCTACAGAGGAGATGAGTATCACCAGGTTGTTCCCTGGGCAGCTTCTTCTGCCCCTCGATCACTTATTAAATTCCTGTTGAATTTAAAGCCGGCCAAAGATTTAAATTCAATTTAAAGAGCCAAAGCACTGAGCAAGCACAGTGCAAAAAAGTCATCTGTTATCAGGGAGGGAGATGCTGGTGGGGGGTGAGCCCACACTGTACCCACCATACTGGTCTGCAGACATCCGCAGCTCACGGCGCTAGGTGGGACTAAACAAAACCACACTTACCATTAAACACTGTGCCTGCCTGGACAGGCTAAAGCATGTGCCTGTGTGTTGGATTTGATCACCTCCCTTTGTTTTATTATTCTTTATTACTGATTTTCTGTTAAATCCCACTGGTTCCCATCCTCTAACCTTTCCCTGTTAGGGAAGGGCTGAAAGCCAGACTTTCACAAACAGTCCTCAGATACGTCTACTTAATAAATAAATAAGTGGCAAGGCTCCTTTTCATAACTTCCTTTGACTCTAATTTAGACCATCCCTGTTTCATCCCCAGGCTGAACACACACTCAATTCATACAAGGCCCATAAACCATGTTAAGACCACAGAGCATCCATGATTTGTTCATGATGTTAACAGTGACTCACCATGGCCAGATTACAGATGTTAAATTGCTGATGGATGGCCCGCATCCAGCACGTGGTATTCAGTTGAGGTATTAATCATGTGTGGAAAGATCTTTCTTTTTTCTTTTGGTCCCTGTGAATAATGAAACCTCTAATACAGTATATTGTATTTTACAAGCTCACTGAAATGAACTCCTTTCTAAAAAGAGAAAAGGATAACACTATTAAAGCAGCCGAACGCTGTACATGACATGATGACATATTAGGACTTTCTGGATAGCTAAATGAATACACTTGCTTTTTGTTGATTTATGCCAGTGGGATGGGCCTTTCTTTAAAAAGCTCTTTCCCATGAAGGCAAGTTTTCTTGCTTCCCTCTTTGTTGGAAACAGCTAACTTGTTGAGTGCAATACTGGCTTGATAGACAGTTGTTCATGAAAAACGCAAAAGAAAAGCATGTCAAGGAGCAGGAAACAAAGACTAAGTGCAGATTTGGGTAAGAAATAACTCGTCTGGAGTTGGAAATAATGTTTTCCCTGGGCGTGCTGGCAGAGGTCTATCTTCTTCTGAGGTACTGAATGAGAATCAAGTATGGGAATGTTCCACACTATTTCCTGGATTTCCTTTTCCTTTTCTTCTGATATGAGTATTTTCATCGGTAAAGGGATAGCAAGTTGTACAGGGCAGTACACAGTAACTGCCTGTGATAAGAATGGCTATTATCATTGTCCTTTTTCCTTTTCTTCTATTTTAGTGCCCAAATGATCAAATGACTCTTCTCACATGACTTCAAGAACAGCCTCTCCATACACTTCTGTGCATTGAACAGCTGTTTTCTTTAGTAACATATTCCAGACTGGGATTTTTGCCAAGTCACACTGCATTGATAACAAGGAAATATGTTGACAATAAAAAATAAAAAAAGAAATGCAAAAAAATACCCCAAAATGCCATGAAGCACACTGAAAAGAAAGATCAAGTAAAGTGCTCTGTATAAATGGAGACATTACGCATCAGAACCAATAACTCCCTCTTCGACCCCAGACACAAAACTCTTGCTTGTAAAAAGGCAAGACAACAAATGTGCAGGTGAACACCATCGCTCTATGGAGGAAAGATAGATTATAGCCTAATTTGTCCACCTTCTTAGGTTATGCTAACTTCACTGGTGTACCACATTAGCTCAGTGACAATTTGCTTAGAGCTCTAACACGCACACGTAGTGAGCTCGACCTCTCCAAAATCACACAGAGACACATGAAAACACATACTTGAGCTTACATGTCTCAAGTTTACCACAGTGGCCTAAAACCTATTTCACCTTTCCTCACTGAGGGAGGTAACTAAGTTAAATCACAGTGGGAAAAATAATACCCCTTCTCTGTTGAAATGTTTTCAAAATGGCAAATTATGACAATTTTAACCTGTTCGGTTCAGCCTGGCATTTCTGGACCAAGGCAGGACTTATGTGCTCCTAGCCTTTGTTTTAGGAATACATTTATAGTTCCGAAAGCGTATCAGCACATGCTTAAATGAATACAATGAGACTACCCAATTAAAGCTGAGCATTTCGTGAAGCGCTTTCCTGAAATGGGGTGTAGAAGAAGGGCGTGTAATGGATGTTACAATGGAGCAATGGTCAATGCCTTTGCTGACAAACTCAGAAGTGATAAAGTATCCAGAGTCCACCTGGCTCCATGAAACACGCAAGCTTTGGAATAAGCTTACAATTTCTGATGTGTTATATTTATTACAGCAGAATTAACTAGTGCACGTTTTGCGAATTCATTTAGTCGAATGAATCTAGCCAGAAGTATAGGACAATTTTTTTACATGTGAAGAGCCCAGAGTTGACATTTTCCCACCTTTCACTATAAAACAGATGATCTCTGACTCTCTGGCTCTCCATAGCTTGGGTTTTGCACTCAAACAGTGCTGATATTGTGCAGAAAAAGTGCTCTATCATGCAATGGATAACTGCCAAGAGGACAGATGAGGAAAGCTGTCACCTGATTTTTACTTCTAGATGCAGCCATGTCTTTTCTGATGCCTGCTTTTTTATTTAATGAGTTTCTCATCAATATTCATACTATTAACCCCTACTAGGGAATTACCTCTTCTCCATCACACCATCTTGCCTTTTGCTTAATAACTTGTTTCTTCAGATAGCCCATTTGCAAGTACAAGCTCACAGAACTCTATTAATAGAACACATCATCTGGAGCACAAATCTGCCTGTAAAGTGAATCAGTGAAGGTATGTAAGAGCTCAGATACCTTGATGCAGGACATCCCTATGTACTGGGTCTCCAGAAATGGCCACATGCTTCAAAAGTATGAAACTCCAAAACCAAAGTATCTCATTCCTCTTAAGGCTCTTCTTAAGGTTTGATCAAAGACAATAATGTAACAAAAATAAATAAGCATATCTCAAAGCAGGGGAACAGTCAAGAAAAATGACCAACAGTCAGTTTCTTCCCAAAAGGATGAACAAATAGAATAAGATTCTTCTTACCTGGCACTGCAGCCATACTAGAAGCAAGGGATAACAGTAGAACAAAAAAATTAAAGGCTTAGAAATATTTCCCCATGCTGCTGAAAACCCTGACATTAATGCAAACTGTATGGTATGCTCTGCTCCTTAAGACGAGAAAAGCAGATAGTTTTGATATGGCCATGACTGTCCCTTCAGAAGGCAAATTCAGCAGTGGAGCAATGGGTTGCCAGATCATTCAGCATCAGGGCTAATGGAGATTTCTCATAGTGGTATCACAGATGAGTAGGGACAGTCCCTGAGCAGTCAGAGGCAGCAGAAACAACACCCTGATGGCTGTAGATACTGAGGGAAGAAAACACCTGGGAGAATATTTAGCCTCAAGGCTGCTGTTATTTTGGAAGATGCGGACTTACTTTTGCAGGGAAAGGAAGTAATTAATATAGGCATATGTGGAACAACTGAAGATAACACTGCAAACCTCTCCTGATAGCCATGGCTAGCTATAAATACTTATCCTACGCTCTGCGTACCATAGTGTGAGATGATAACTGATATCCTCAGACAGGGATGTCAAGAGGGAGATGGGGACTGGAAACTCCATTTCAGGCGCCAAGACAATTTTCTTGAGAAAGGAAATCAGAAGGTGTGTGGAATGCACCTCATGCAGAGGGACTGCTATAGGCTTTGCCCCGCACACCTCTCACACCCACTTCAGTCTTCAAGACACCATTTAGAGGGGGCTTGAACAAGGAACAAACCAGCATGGGGTCAATATCACCCTGGTTTAATTAATCACTACTGCATTAAAAGCAATATCTTGGGAAATATAATGATAGTTAGGCCATATGAAGCAGCTGCAAAGTTTCTTAGCAACTTTAAGAACGACCCTTCAACCCTTTCTCATTATTCATATGATTAATGCTTGTCCATGTGAATAGTTTCATTGATTTAACTTGCACTACTTCCATGAGTAAGGTCTTCAGAATCAGACATAGAAATATAGAATTATACTCTTCCCCAGTTATTTCAAATCCAGATTTAGTTAAGTGCAGTGATTAACTCAATAGACCTTGCCCCATAGAGGCTTTCCAGGAACTACCCTGTGACTTGGGGATATGTTTTAACCAAAATAACAGTATCAACAACCGTAGCGTAATCTGTCTTTCTAGTCCCACCTGTATCAATGATGTTGTTTGAATGTATTTTAAAGTTAGATGTTCATAAGCAATCTTTAATAGCAGTCTTCACTTTAATTCAACAGAGGAAAAGTCAAGAAGAAAAAAAATCTGGGCAAAATATGAAAGACTGAAACATAATAGAATGACTTGTTAAAGTTTCAATTAAAAATTAATTTTGCCCAAATATATTCAGTTTGGCAAAACTGCCTTTATTTTATGATTTTTCAAACAATTTTCACAAGTCCAGTGAGTACCTATGGATAGCAAAGTGCTTATTTTTCCTTGGAACACCAGTATGATACGATTCCGCTCAGTGTGGTCTGTATTTTTGACATATGCAACAAGCCTAGACAACTTTCTCAGCATCATTAGTTGCTGGGAATTTCTAGGCCATCTCTTGTTCCATCCCTAAGTAACCGTCATCTATCTTCTTCAACAAATTTTCTTCAGCTCCTTATGAATCACTTTGCTGCTGTCTTAGAGAAAATCCCCTTAAGCACAAGAAGCTGCTCCTCTGAATGGGTGAGGGAAGCTAGGAGAATACTGTTCTTGTGGTAGTGACTTCATACAGGTTTTCATCATAGAATCATCGCAGGTATTATAATCCGTATTTCAATTAAAACTGTAGGGTATTTTTTAAGTGGCACCTACTGGAGGACTTTCATCAAATGCTCAGGTATGTGCCTGCTATCAACACCTCTCCATCAGGTTTGCATTAGATACACAAATCACATCTCTGGAGTTAAAAATCGTCTCTAGGCAGAGTGCTGGACAGACCCAATTTGGCAATGGTAGCAAGTGATTTATGGTCCATTTCAGATAACATCTCAGCTTCTATAAATAAGGACAGGAACTTCTTCACACGACCAAGCTACGCCCATGGCCTTATTCTATGTCTGTATATTGACACTCAATTGTAGGTGGCAGGTGGCATTTTTTTCTTTACTGCTGTGCCAGAAAAGTTGCTTGTCTCCAGGTTTACAACACATCTAGAAGAAAAGTGAACAAATATGCACAGTGGGAGCAGCTATGGATAAATTAGCTTCATATTTAGCAGTATTGTACCTCAACTCTGGATCTTTTCATTACCTCCTCCATTTCTCAAATTCAGCTAATGTCTGTCTCCATGTTCTTCGGGAATCTTTGCACACCAGTGCTCACATATGAACAACTTTCCCATTGCTAGGAGCCTTCATATCAATCCCTTTCTGCACCAAGGGAGTATGAATACTGGTGACAGCATCAGTCCCACCATAAGCGGCTCGCACACTTTGTTGGGTTAGTTTATCTTCTTGGTACATTATTCTCTGATACAGAATTACTAATATTTATTACTTAAGTTTAGCCAAGCATTTCTGGATGTCTTCTGGTTTGTCCCAGATCAAAACATCACCTATACAAAATACTCTTGCTCCATATCATTAAAATGTGTTGCATTCTCAGCAGAGCACCTCAGGCACCCCAGAAGTCCTTCATGGAAATTGTGTTTCCCAGAGGATGTGTTAGATTTGCATAAACAACTGTTCTCAGTTTCAATGGAATGTGTTATCACGGAATTGCGTCTTTCAAACAGAAATGATGCAATTAAAGAGTGAAACACTGGGTCAGTGCAGTATATAGGACTCATTTGGAAAGGTCTCAGCACTGAGCTCAGATGTCTTACCTCACCTGCCTCAGTGTAACAACATACCCGTTCTGCAGTTGTCTCTTCTTCACCGGTTCCCGGTGTCCAAAAAGTTCAACTGTTTAAAGGTGAACTCCCAATGCCACACACTTCCCAGCACCGCACTCTTCCAGCACAGCTAAGGTTGCTCCTACAGCACTGCCCCTTCAGTCTCTCTTAGCCTCCCCGACACTCCCTTTACTGAAATTCAGAGGTTCATTTACTCAAAGCGAAACAGTAACAGTGAGCTGTTCTGACAGAAAGTCTTTCTACTTCCTCCTCTCTACAAACCTAGCAATAAATAAAGCCAAAATTTGACATTTTCAATTTGCATGTTAAACTTTTCTCCCAGCTCCTACTGACTTGGAGCAGCTTGGAGCAGAGCCAGACAGATGTGAGGATGTAGTTCATCTGGGAAGGGAAACTAGAGTATAATTTGGCAATTCTTCTGGGAGGAAAAGGCATGCCAAAGGGAGCCAAGCCTCTGAAGAAGTAAAATATACGTCGCTCACCTCTTCTCCCACTATTCCAGCAGTAAAGTGATATAGCTTTATTAATATTTATTGCCACTGAGCAGCATACAATAGTTTATAGAAATTGCTGGCACCAAAAGAAAGGAGGTGAGCAAGGAGAAGAGGATGGGCAAGAGACACAGGTGAAGTTGAATAGGCTGTCCCAGCCAGCAACGATAGCAGCTTTGGCTAACCACTCTGAAAAGCTGCTACAACTGAAGAAGCAGAACTTGCTCTGAGAATGGGCTCTTGGCTGAAGGTTTCTACTGCAATAAAGTCCTAATTACAAGTTAACCAGGCAAACCCACTATGAGGTAGACACTGTCAAGTTTGCTTTCCACCAGATGCACAAAGCAACTTCCAGAACAAACAGGAAAATCATGCGCCCAGCAACTGCCCCTACTTCTCAGCTATCAGGGCAAAGGGAGCTCAGAGGTGCACACATGCGGCACAGCTGGGTCCCCAGCACACGAGCAGAACAGCTGGGGAAGGACTCAAGGGGAGCACTGAAACCCATCCCAAAACAGCGCAAGGCACTGTCAAGGGTTTTCAGTCTTCACAGTCAGTGATGGAGCCTAAAAGCCAGCAGAAACACTTGCTTATAGCTTACATATTTCACCCTCCAGTGAAGCCAGTGACAGGTCCCCTCCCATTAGCTGAGCTCTGGATTTATCAGGAGCAGACATCTGTGGTCACTGTCTACTGGGACCACCCATCAGCAGCAGAAAATGCCTCCATGCATTCAGTGAATATCAAGAGGTCAGGGGTCACTTGCTCCTACCAGTTGACTAAAAGTACCTCCACACAGCCTGAATGAAAGGTCATTTTAAGATACTGTGCAATTCACTGGTGGGGCACAGCTCAGGACAGGACAAAGGCAGTAGAAGGAGCCAGTCTTATTCCAGCTCTGCTCCGACTTCAGAAGTCATCGCGTTCCCTATGATAACAATTTAAAACATAAGCCACTTATCAGCCACACATTGTATTACAGACAGAAATGCAAACACAGATATTTTTCCCCCTTCCAAAAATAGCTTCTTCTCTGTTTCTTTTTAGAAAATGACAATATGAGGGAAAATGACGATTTCGTTTTTCTGCAAGCTTTACATCTTTCTGGCTCCAGAGAAACTGGTAGCAGCTGGTTTAATTTCCTCAGTTTCCCGTGTCAAAGGTTCAAACACAGTTGCAGATACTCTTTATGACTGAAATGTTCTCCTGCTCTTTGGATCAAAAAACTTTAAACAAAGTCAGATGACTCCATTTCAGTGTGCAGGGAAAGCCTGGGTGAACTCTTTATAGATACATTTCTCCTTATATTTACAAGCACTGCTCCGCAATGAGATCTCTACAGCGAAATATCTGTCTTTTCAGTGGCCATCAAATTTTCCTTCTTTGGTTAACTCTTTCTACCCAGTCCAAAGAAAACTCACCCTTTGGCAAAAATCCAGGAAAGCCTGATAAAAAATCTAAATCAGATTTACATTTCATTTGCCCAAAAATCTTTTTCATCATCAAATGAAGACCAAGTAAAAGTAGCAAAAAAAGAATGACCATAAGAGAGAGGCAGTAGAGAATTAATTCAGATAGGGAAAACATTGAGAAAGGTGAAAAAAAAAAAGGTCACAGGGAAAAACAGATGCCAAGTGTAGACCTATTGGTCTGGGCAATGAAGACTTACAAAGGAATCTGCTCATAAAGAGGCTCTGACAGCCTAGAAATGTCTCCCAGCAGCAGCTGTCAGGAGTGGGAGGACAAGCCCTATTCCTCTCCTCCAGAAGAGATGATAGTTCCCTATTGTGAGAGTAGGTGCTAATTATTATTTCCTTTCTAGGACCAAGGGAAGCTTTTAAACCTATCCAATGCATGAGTAAAATAGGCTGTGACAAGATATATATATATATATTTGGCAAGATGGAACGGTATGGGGCTCTCCTTACCGTGGCTGAGAGGCAAAATCGAAAACAAGTGTTAGTGGGAAAGTTTAGTGCTTCTAGTATGGGGGTGCATCTGGTTATCCACGTGGGGGGTTTCAGGCAGTGGGACCACAGGGTGTGTGACCGCAAGGTATATGATAAACTGCATTTCTAGCAGCTTGCAGATAATGAATGAGAAGGCTCTTGGGTTTTTCCTCTGTGCATCAAGTGCAAAGGTTCACGTTTTTGTTCAGCCATACACCAGCAGTGGAAACCAACACCGGTCACTGGGGGAGCCTTTTCACTTCAGCAGGTGAAGGTGCTGACTCCACTTCCCGCAGGCAAGCCAGACCGCATTTTGCTGACTAAAGAAGATGCCACTTAAATAAAAACTTGTATAACCATATGTTTCAAAACTGTGGGTCATATTTTATACAAGAATGACTGTGACAGGCTGTGTATTTGTGCTGATTTGCTGTATTTCCACAGTGCCCTGCTGAATAAAGCCATCAAACTTTATCCTGGTTTTAAGTTAAAAAAATAACTAACAATCCTATGTGTCAGAAAGATTCCTTTTGTGAACTAGATATTACAGAAAAAAACCACACAACTTCCATATTAATGATATTTTTCTATGTTGTTGAGGGGTCGATTTATAATGTGTGATTGTATGCATTTAAAGTATTCCATTTAACCTCACAGCATATTGTTTGAACGCTGCATTTCACTTATGCTGGAAGCCTTGGGCTTTGAATGACATGTAACACAATACAGCAGAACAAATCAAACAACAGAGTGGCCCAAATCACAGTCCATCACACCATCATATACAGTACGGGGTCCTCCAGCATAGAAGATGGTGTTCAACAGATAGACATGTATAAATGAAGCACGTAGAAAACTTAAATTTTGTCAGTTTTGACGGTCAATACCAGTCAACATGGAGATGAGAGTTGTTGCTACGAAAGCATGAGGGTCTGCCATCAAGACCCAAACCTGCAGACCAACAACTGCAGCCATCTGGTATGGTAAATCTCAGTGGTAAATGCTGAAGTGGATGCTGCTTGGGTCAATGGGCTACCTGAAACCCAGGAGAAGCTTTACCTTTGCAAGGAGTTGTGAGGAGCTCACGGAACAGGAGAAGAGTAAGGAAGGCTGAACAAAGACGCCAGTGGGAATCTGCCTGGAATTACTGAAGGGTTGGGGCAAAACAAAGTCTTCAGTCATTTTCAGCAGTTTATCTGGAAGGGAGTTCCCTGTCAGTACCTGGGAAATGAAGGGAAACGCTGCACAAGGAGACCGGTGATGCCCCAGAGGAAGAATGAGGCTGGACACTGCCTTCAGGAAGTTTCCTGCTCTGTTTCTTTCAAATAGCCTGAGAAAGATCCACAACATATTTGAGTGGTGAACAAAATCTGCATGTGTTTTCCCTGTCTGGTGTCGTCTGCTCCCTGAGGGAGCTAACTGTAGGCAGTATGACCACACGGGCTGGGAACGATTATACGTAAGACATGGTGTAAACCAGAGGGACCTGTTCATAGCTGCTTCGGGTGTTCAGGTGGAAATAAGAGCCACAGTGCCAGTGCTCCAGCAATGCAGGCAGAGGCACTAAAATGGAGCATGTATAGCCTCAGCGTCAGGTTTAAAGCAGTCTGAGGATTCACCAGATAGACAGTCTTATAACCTGGCCATGAAACATCAGTGGGAGGCAGAGGAGGACATCCTTAACCCTGTGACCAGAGCCATGTCCAGGTCTCAGCCCCCAGCTGTCCCAGAGATGGTGTAGGTGGGCATGACTCCAAAGGTAATTCAGCTGGGATGTTCATGACTCCCCATGGTTACGCAAATGTTCAAGACACAGCTCCCAGCTAAGCTCTGAGATTAAATGACGTTTTAATCACACTGGGGAGCAGAAGCAAAATCATGTTGTTAACACGATTCTCAGATTACTGACACCTCACTTTAGGTATAGCCTCAATGGCAGTCACTGAAGTACTTACCAAACCGCTGGGTTTTAGCAGACTTCTAGGGATCCACAGCCTGCAGCTAGGGAGTCCACAAAAGGTACCTAGGAAACACAAGCCCTACTCTTCTTGGGAATAAATTGGTTGTCTAAGGATCCACATCTCATTGTGCAGTTCTGCTCTGCCAGTCTCCCTTCAGCATCTCTGGGCTTGGGGGCCGTCCTCACTACTCTGCACTTTTTGGTGAAGGGAACACTTCATCCCCTGCCCTTGCAGCCAGAGCACCTAAACCCTCTGATTTGCTGCTACAAGGAAAAGCAGTCATGGAGACACACACAAGAATGAGGGAATTTTTAGAGTAAAAAGAGCATGTGATGTTTTACCATCTGTTACATATAAGTTTTTAGGGAGAATGTAAAGCCTTTTAGTTCAAGTCATACACTAACTGCCAAATAACAGGGAAAGCTCAGCCAAAGTAACTCTTTTTTTATCTGTTCAACTGTGATGTTTCTTCCACCCTTCTCCGTAGCACCTAGTCACATGTAAGTGTGTGGCCATGGTCACACCAGCTCTGAACTAGACTGGTTTTATCCAATGTGGCAAGTCCTTAGCCGCAAAGGAAAGCCAATGCCAGAAGCAGGATTCCCATTTAAGATCTATTGACCCATCTTCTTGTGAGGTGGATCACTAAAACTTCCAGCTCCTGCCCCACCAGAAATAGGGCACAGACCTCAGGAGTCTGACGTGGAGACTGCACCTACACCAGCTGGCTAGGACTTGTTTTCTTCTCGTCCACTACCAAATAGCAGGAAAAACTGTCCCCTTAGAAAGATGGTTTTGACTGAAGAAGAGAAGCTTGTGTAATTCTCTGTCAGGTGAAGTTTCTTTGGCAACATCTGGCAACGTTGCAGAATTTCTACACTCCGCTGAGATTTAGAAGACCATATGGTTTCCACTACAGCAAAACAAATCACTCCTTGAACAAAAAGCTCTGAAAAGGAGTGGGAAAAGGAAGATGAAAGTTTCAAGTCTGTTGGTAAATTATGCATTATCCGTGCCTGTAATGCCCAGAGGAGCCATAAATTTAGAGGTTTCAACAGAAAAGCCTATAGCTGACACCCTACATTCGTAAAACTCATTACTATCCCTGGAGTGAAAATGAAGGGGAAAAAACAGTGAATAAATAATTGAGAAGATAAGAACATTTTATAATTTCCTTTTGCTTTTTTTCAGCTTTTCACTACAGTTTTAAGGCCAATACAGGATTCACATCAGTTGTGGTCTTTAACATGAAAAGTGACTAGTATTTTTCTGGCGCATTTGATTGCAAAATCATAACAGTACAGTTAATCTTACAAGTACAGATGACAAAAACAGGAACTTCAAATCTAAGATATTTTCACTTTCAACATTCAGTTCTGCATCTGCCACAGATAGCAATTCTGTAAACTGGATCCAAAACTAACCTGGGCTGTCATTTTATTTTTAGTGCAGCTGAAATTTCACAAGAAAGAGTGGCTGAGAAAGCAGACATTGGCCTTTAGGAAATATTTAGAATATTTTTGATGATCCAGAGGTTCTGCTGTATTTTAAAACATTTTCTGTAGTTTGTGTCTTTTTATAAAGTCCTTTATTCTTTTTCACCTCTTTGGCCTTTCTATATATTGCCCGAAATCTATGGAAGGCTTATTCTCAGAAGCCCATGCGACATTGGACTCAGTATGACAAGGAAAACAGAGGAATGAGTGAGTCATACAGAGCAATTTCGTCCAAGGATTAGATGCAAATAACCCTGGAATAAATGTGCTTTTTGTCACCCTTTCTACAGGGACATCGATGCCTGACATTGCACAGTGTTGCACGTTTCTGTTTTTTCCACATTTCACTTTAAATCACACATGAAATATCAAGAACTAGATGTGCTGTCTCCCTTGCAACTAGATGCAAATAGCCCCTTCCCCTTTCCTTTTTCCTCCGGCATAAAAGTCATGGAGGGTCAGAGAACAGAAAGGAAATAAAAAGTCTGCAGCCTCTTTCTTCATTATTAAAAGTCACCAATTTTAACTCAGTTTCTTAATTAAAGAGTGACCAGCCCAGGGGCTCCCTGCTCTTCAGGTCCTCCCTGACATGGCTCCACCCCAACATCTTCGAGGGGTTTCTGCCCCCCAGGCAGGCTGCACACTCACACTTTGATTAGCTCCGCATTTGACTGCTAAACCCAGATTTGCCCCTTCTCCTCTCCCTTCCTCTGCAGCCCCTCACTGCCAGGAAACACAGGCTGGATCTCGCCTACAGCCCAGGGCAGCCTTTTCCTCAAACTGCAGCTGGGACCTTCAGTTGTGCCATGTGTTTCAGGAAATAAGTGCCAAATATTTGAGTCAGGGCTCAGAAATCAGTGGGATGGCTTTGAAAAATGCTGCATTCCTAGAGATCCCCCTGTGTGGAACTTAATACACAAACCTTAGAAATAAATCTGTGCAAAGTGATGTGCAGGTCCGCAGACCCAGGTGAGGATCACCTCCCATTCAGCCCCAGTAAAGAGCAGGAGAGGCCAGATACCCACGTGCGACTGCCAGCACCGGTCCTTACTCCACTTTGCCCTGGGAGAGAAGTCACCTATCCTCTCCTAGGGGAGCAAGTCACTTCTCTAAACAAGTCTTGGAGTAGCAAGGCAGGATTAGGGATCTTACAGTCTGCTGTTCCCTTCTACTTCATTTGCCCTGGAGGAACTTACGGGCCAAACTCTTTGACGTCTTCCCTGGAGCCAAAATCACCATGCAGACGGGGCAGAGCGAGGTGGCTGACCACAGCACCCACTCTACCTCGGACCATGGCTGCCAGCTGGGTGCTTCTTCCCGCAGAGCCAGGTCCTGGTCCCAAAACCCTCTTTCCTTCCCCCTGCTCGCCTGAGACTACCTGACACACGCCAAAGAGCCGAGGCTCAGCCGGCAAATGACTCACAGATGCTATTGAATAGCTGTAAAAACACCGTGCGTAAATGAACAACATGACACTTAGGGCTGCTAGTATTCCTGCCAGTCAAAAGGAGTCCACAGGAAAGCGCTCTGAGTAGTTTTACAGACAGGAACGCCA
>NW_009647218.1:327738-331764 GCF_000708025.1 Charadrius vociferus | reverse complement strand
AATGCCCCATGGAAAATTATACATAAACACAAGGGATTGGCAATACAGTGCAGAGCAGTGTTCCCACATAACTTCGTTTAGATTGCACTGAGCTGGTATATTTTTGTATGTCTTGAAGAAAAACATCTTTCTCATTTGCAGAAGATAAATTTAAAACATCAGTGGTATGCTAGTGCCCAGGGCCCTTTATGCATCAGCTTTTACTATTCTAGCCCATGAGTCATAAGTTGGAGCATTTATCCCATAGGAACTTGTACTCCCTGGGCTACTCATTCAGATTGGCAGGTTTTGCAAACCAGCATGTAGTCCATAAGAGGCTGAAATTAAAAAAGGGAAAGGTGACATGAAGAGACCACCACCCTCCCCCCTCCCTCCCCCAGTAAAATAAACAATGACAGTGGAAAGCTCTATTTATTGAGGCAAGAATGGGTCTTTGCAAAGGAAAAGTGACTTCATGGACTGAGCAACAAGCAGCAGAGGAGGTCGCCAGATCTGCCCCTGTGCGTTGGGAGTCAAATTAAAACCACACTGACGGTGCAGGCTGCCTCGCCGTGCCACCCAGCCCACAATCACTCCCAAGCTGTCCTTCTTCTGAAAAGCCAAGACACTGACTGAGTCCTGACAGACATCAAGACCTGCCTGGGCATTGCGTCTTGCTAACCAGTGACCTGCATGCCCAAGTCAAGGGCCCATGCGCCTTGAGAACTTTGTGTGTACAGTAACAAAAGCAATCACCTACTGTAGACTTAAGCCCACCAATGGAGGTGTTCCCCAGCTGACATCCAGGTACCCCCAGGGCTAATGGAAATAACAGAAAGCACAACTCATGTCACGTCTGGTTGCAAAATGGTTACTCAGCTTTTGTTTATTATTGGAGCTGGCCACGTCAAGTTTAAAACAGAGCCACGTCCTGCCTGGTCCTTCATCATTGTGACACTGCTGTTGTGTAAGGAAGGAGCTCTGCAGTGGGAACACAGAGCAGATGCTGCCCCTACTCTTGTGCTCCACTAGCTCCTAGCAAAGGAGTGGCATGTAGCCTGATGCTCCCTTCAAAAGGTATATTAACAGCTTCACACCATCATTTGTCCTAGGTGGTACAAAAGGTAGATCCTACCCACTGGTTTTTAGCCTGTGATCCAAGGACGCCTGGGAGATTCCAGGTCCAGGGAAGAGGATGAAAGAAAATAAATTCATAAATATTAGATAGCGATCTACAGATGTAACGTTTTTTAAAGAGTTCACAGTTTTGCTGGAGGATGGTTAAGGAAGGGTACATTAACCGTAAAAGGGTGGAAAATTACTGTGCTGGCTTTCAAAATACAAGATCATTGGTGCAGAAAACTGCATTTCTTTCTTTATAGAGACATAGCTACGTATGACATCATATAAACATCATGTTTAACAATAGCTAGACGTATCCAGATGGCTACATCTATTCATAATAACAAAAGTTCCCAGGAAGCATTGTTGTCGATTATTACTGAGTTCAAAGGTTCACACTGCGTTTTGGATTTTGCCAGTAGAAGAAATTGCTTGTTTCACAAGCACAGCTGAAGGACGCTTTTCGATTCTACAAAATCCAGGACTGTTGTCTTTCCATAGCCCTAAATGCTATTAAACAGCTCAGATCTTTTCTTTTTTCCCTCTGCAAAAAGGATTTTTCTAGAAAGAATCTGATGTACCATAGTACCAGAGGACTTTGCATTTCTGTGCAACTCAGGCAATGATACACTCTGGCATAGCCGCCTACTCTGCTCATGATTACTCACCCAAATTACCCTGCAAACAACTCAGGCAATGATACACTCTGGCATAGACGCCTACTCTACTCACCCAAATTACCCTGCAAACGTTAAGAGGACCACCTAAGCAAGAACTGGCTCACCCACATCTCCAGGAGGTTCATTGGGCTGCACCACTGGAACTGATGGTGCACCCAGCAAGGTAGGGTGGGTGCATCACACCTCCAAAGTGATCCCACACCACCGAGCTCAGGAGAAAGGAGCGTTTCTTCCCCGCTTTGCTACATTTGACTGAATGGGTAAACAGACAGGGTGGCAGTAATTCTTGTAGAAGGGTGTTTTGTTGCACAGTAACTAGTCCCCAGAAGGCACGTACTCCTAGTCAGCACAGCTAACATTTAGAGGTTTGACTAGAAGCCAGGGTGTGTAAGGTTTTAACCGCTTAGGGAGTTCAAATGTACAGTATAGCTAATTTTCAGGTATAAGGCCAAAGTTTCCTGACCTGGCCCTTATTGCTGTTCTAACCATTAACTGAAAAGTCCAATTTAGGCTATTTATATGTCTAGGTACTTAATTGTGCTTTCAAATCAACTAGTTAGACACCAAGGTCACTTAAATTGTGCCTATAATTATTTGTGCCCCAAAAAAAGAGCGGGAACAGACAAAGGGCCCTTGGTGTGCTAGGCCAGCTCTCAGGGCCCTGCAGAGGCAGCCCAAGAATGCTGGGAGACCCCCATAGATCCCACCGCCGTCGCGAGGGTGGTCCCCCAGAGATTTGGCTGCCACTCATCCTGAAGGCAAAGGGAAACCCACCAGCCTGTGGGAAGGCGATGGGGCTGGCGCTGTAGGGTCCGTCCGTGGCATCTGACTGTACACGGCCCAGGTGGAGGGGGGGGTCCGATGTTCAAAGGATGCCCTCACCGAGAGGCTGCAGAAGGTGTGTCCACCAAGCTCTCCGGTTTCACAGCTGTTTTCTTAACGTGTAACAGAGGGTGCCAGTTTAATATCCTGCTATAATACTCGACAGCGAGGGTCAAGAGCAGCGTCGGAAGAACTGGGGCAAACTTAATGAAAAGAGGCTTAAACATCTTGAAAGAATATGGCTGTGCGGGTCCAGGCACAGCTTGAGGCCCTGGGAAGGACCTCAACTTGGAGAGGGGCGGGGGGGAGTGTAAATCACTCGGGAGAAAAAGATGCCACCTCGTGGTCTGCAAGACCTTCAAGTGGGAAACGTCAGCAAAAGAAAAGATGAGTATTTTGACTCTCGTACAAAAGTGAAAAGCGTCTACCTACAGCAGTGGGGCTTGCAACCCACGTGTTACCCGAAACCGAAACGCAACCCTCACCCCTGGGCCCCCGACCTCCTGCCCCTTCCCACCATCGTGCCGAGCTCCGACCTCTTCCTTCGCCCACGGGGGATCTGAAGCTGCCGCCTGAAAACAGCAGGAAAAGCCACACGCCCCTTCTCTGGAGCAAGCAGGATCCCAAATCCACCAGTGGGATTCACCCCCCAGGTCCCGAGGAGGACAGGCAGCACCACCTGTTTGAAATTAAATGCCTGGATTAAAAGCAGGACTTCCAAGCTCGCTGCTTGAAATCGCCATACTGCAGATGAGGGTCTTTCCTCCCCCCACATTTCTTTTTAGGAGTAATATAAGCTTCTTTACAAGAGAGATTTTTTTGAAACTTTCCATTACCCTTTAACAATAACCAGAAGAAAGTTGTAGCACTTTAGGGCTTAACTTAAGGAAATGAATGAAGGAAGGATCTCCTGTTCATTGGGCTCTCAACCTGGTCTCTGATTTTGTAGGCATTATTTTGCAAACAGGAACACCTGCACTTTTTCCCCCGATGTGGTTAGCAGGGGCACACACACATACAACCACTTCTGGGTATAAAAGTACAAATTTTGAATAACTTCTCCTTAAAGCATACCCACCCACACACATATCAGTCACTGGTTGCGCAGCTGCAGGTTGTGCTGGGCGAAGACAGGGCCAACTGTGTTTAAATGTGTGTGTGTATGACTATGACTATTTGATTGTCCAGGTTCACAGATTTTTGTCAAGAAAGATTCAGTATGCAAACATTTAAAAATAAGTTGCAATACCTTGTTAAAAATATTTCGTGGTGTCTCTTGAAACAGGCAGGAAACTCATAGGGAAGTTTTAGGGCTCGCATTCAGCATTAGTAACAAGGAGTGGGGAATATCAGACGTATGAGGATCAGGCAATATTGGGCAGCTGTTACTGCTGGCACATGTGTCACTGAGACACAGCCCTTC
>NW_009647218.1:283142-327701 GCF_000708025.1 Charadrius vociferus | reverse complement strand
TTATTTGAATGAACAGCTTCACTTTCTAGTTAAAGTCACAGTTAATAAATGGCAAGAAGTGCTTCTCAGCATGGGAACATTCAGGCACAGCCTGAACAAATGGGGTGCAGATTTTTTAAGGGTTTATTTTCATTCCCATTATAATATATGTCTCAGCTTGTAAATGCTTTTATGCCAACAGTAAAAATTTCCATTTATACGGGCTGAATTGAGCCTTTGCAATTCAGTGGCAGTCCGGCCACTTTTAAGCAGATGTTGATATGGCTTGAAACTTATTTAGCTGAGTGAGTGACAAGCTGCTAGAACCTGATGATCCTCCATGGCCGAGCATGCAGATAGGATAGACAGACATCCAAACTGATACATCATTCATTCCTATGAATGGAATGATATTTTGCTTGCCTGCGTGTGTATGGGATCGTATGATAAATACTTAAAAACATAGGATAGCAGACTTAAATGCAAAGGAAATTCTGTTTAGTGCATTTTAAGTTACGGATCTGCAAAAAAAAAAAGAAATCCCAACAGTAAAAAGACCGAGGACAGCAATTGGCCTGGGAAGATCTCAGTGCATTCTGAGAGTGCGGGAATTCCGTTTCCCACATTTTGCAGCCCGTGATGCAGACTAACCCGGACAGTGAGGCTGGGTTTTGTTCCAGCTATCAGCTAAGGCACTGTTAAAGGAACCTTTCTTTACAGAGGGATTTTCAATACGCATAAAAGGCCAAGCCTTTCCTCAGATCAGCTGGACCCCAACGGGGCTGTCTGATCCTTCTCTGTGAAACAAGGACAGCTTATGTTCAGCAATTACATTCCTGTCCGTGTGCAGACAAGAGGCCACCGCCTTTGTCAGCCAGTGCTCCTCGGGCTTCTCTTGCCTTTCAGTGGGGACGATGACCTTTCTGACCACATCAAGATGCACCATCGCCATGTGCTCCACACGGGGCCCAGTGTGCAGCACAGCTTTTTTTCCAAGCATTTCTGGAAGAGGAGCCAGTCCGTCTCCACTGATCTAGCCTGAGGACAGTGATGGACTGCCCTCTGGGCCTAATTACTCCTCCACATAGAGGATAAATAATCTACATGACAAGAGACTCCATTCACTCATGCCCTCCCACACCTCCCTCCACCCGAAGCTTAGCCCTGAGTGACGGATGGAGTGAAAGTCCATGCGGATGAAATGGGTTCCCCTCATGTGGACTTGTGTTGGCCATCCCAGCCACACTGCAGCATCTTCTTTTCAGGGCAGAGCATATACCCTACAAATTCAGTTACTCTGTAAAGCGGCTTGGTTCCCAGAGAACATAACTCCAGTTCATCTAAACAAATGCAGACAGCTTTCTGTGGCCCAATGCAAAGGACTTCAGCTCACCATCCTTTTCGGGACTATCCTGTGGAGCTTAGCAGGATGAACTCAGATTATTCTCCACTTATGTTAATTCTCAGCTAAACCATACAGGGCATCTAGGCAGTTCTCTGACAATTTTTCTTTCTCTGAAGTTTTCCTTTGACTGTGAAAGGAAACAAGTCAAGACCAGGCAGAGGCGACTCCTTACACACCTTTAGATCCCTGCCAGGGCTCTGTACCGTGCTGGTTGTTAGCTCTCGTTGTTGTTCTAGTTCAGTGAAAGGAAACCACTCTGTTTACCCTAGGACATAGCCACTGACTTGAAAATTTATTGTAAAAGCTGCCAACACTGTAAATCTCTCCTGTCAGCATATCAGTCAGGTGCTGCTCTTAGGGCTCCATCCAAGCAAGCCCTACATTTCAGAGATTAACCCGTTAGATAACCAGATAAGTCAGTTGTCTACAGCAATGACACTTTCTATAGCCACAGTTATCAGCATCCCTGAGATGCCGTTTTCTAGAAACAGCTGAAACTCCAAAACAGTCCCTTCCCAGGGTTGGTCACAGTCCCACAGACCAGATAGAGTTCCATTGCTCTGAGTAAATACAAGGGAAATCTGTTGGGACACGGGGAGAAGGCAGGGCATTTAAGCAAGTGCTGACACAGTAAACTGTATAAACTAGCAAATGACAAACTGTGAGAGGCCACTGGTTTTCCATGACTTTGCAGACAAGCGAATAGACAGGATGGGAAACAAGATGCTACTCCCATGTCGCATCCTTCCCGGGCAGGGGATGCCTTCCGCCAACTCTGCTGGGCCTGGAATCAGACCATGGGTATGCAAAACTGGAGGGGAACCACAGCAGCGCTGCGGGGGATATAAACCCACTTTATTACAGATGGAAAGGCAGCATATTCAAGTGCATCGGGAGTCCAGCTGCCACAGTAACACAGAACTACATTGTGCGCAGAACCACAGTTTGCCATCTCGGTAAAAGCAGGCAAGAGACATTCCCTATGAGATCTGATAAGAACAGGAGCTGTTTGTGTAAATGTATTCCCTCTGCGGAAAAAAAAAAAAAAAAAAGATGAAATAGCAAACCCTTGAAATGCAAGTAGAGGATCATTATTCTCGTTAGAGCAACAGTGGGCACTTCTCATAATGTGTAGTGAAACACTGGCTCTTGAGTGAATAGGACCAACTGTTCAGCCCCGGAACAAATTGCACATCAGTCTTAACCTAATAGGTAAGATTAATGGAATGTCATATAATAGGGGAAACTCAAAAAATTAAGGTAATTCAGCAGAAATGGCTTGGAATCATAGTCCACCTAAATGCATTTCATCCAGAGGATTACTGTCTCCAGTGTTTTAGTTAAGAGTTATATTAATTTGAAAGCCATGCCTTACACAGACCCGTCCTGTGCTTAAAGGCAGCTTTCTGCTAGAAATGCTTACTACGATACCTTTGCTGAAAGTCTGCCCAAACATCTCACAGCCGATTGCAAAGCAGAGCGTCTGGGGGCTCAGAGCACCGTACCTCGCCCGTGTTTATGACCGGTTGACTTTTTGGCTCCAGCACCTGGATTTGTCAGGGCCTCTTAGCTGCCGCTGGGAATGTGCCCCAGCCAAACCCGGCTGCTCTCCCTATCACCCCTCTGACAGATTAAAACACAACAGGGTCTGTTGGATGACTGACACATTCCTCCTCTGTCTGCCTCTGAAAGGACTTCATTTAACAGCCCTGGAGTTGCGCTTTTGACTGACAGATTGTGAAGGGGAAAAGTCATTCAGTTCCATTAAGCTCAGTAACTGCTGTAGAACAAAACACCTTTAAAAAAAGGAGATGAAAAAAGAGCTGCGGAGAGCGGGGGCAGGAGCTTTAGGGAGAAAAAAAGGGGATTCTTTTCAGGTTCAAAGACAATCTTTCCCTTTGCTTTCTGTCCATCAATGAGGGCAGCATTCCCAGAGGGAATACAGTCCAGCGCTCATTGGTGCCATTCAGCTGCCAATCTCCCTGACAGGGAGACCAAAGGGCCTCATGTTGCGCTGCGGAAACTGTCTGTCAGGCAATCAGCAGCTGCCATGACATCATCTGCCCTGTTTTTCTAGGGCTATTATAGGAGACTGGGTCCAAGAGTGCTGCTCCAGAGCAGTATTCATATTTTCCTTTTGCCCCCCAAACCGAAATTTCTTTGTAAAAGGAAACACGGTCTTGGTTGCACGGCTGTATTTGCGGGAGAAGTAACTCTGTGCCAAAGAGTCAGGGCTGCATGGCTTCAAACTGGTCTTTTTCCACTTGGAATATATTGTGCCAAAGTTGCACAACCCCTTGGCTATTTTTTATTGTAAACTGGGTTTTATTTTAAGAAATACTCCAAGTTAAATAGCAGTGATAAACCTCTCTCTCTTTTTTCCCCTGAAAGCTTGTCTCACTTAAAGCTCTCTGCTTTTGCTATTAACACTGAAGTGTTCATAGGATTGCTGTTCTTACACACACATATATGTGCATGCACACACACAAATGCATATGTACAGAAGCCACGTTCTGGAGATATTTACACTGCCGGTGCAGTAGCTGAGCCTATGTTCCTCACTAGCCAACATGCTGCAGAAATAAATTATTAATCCTGATGATAGTGGGAGAGAAGTTAAGCATGAAACACAAACAAGCTACCAGCTGGAAGTGTGAAGTCTGGCAATACGCTCTGGTCAGGACTCACCACTTGGGCTCCTCCATCGCGTCGCAGACCACCACGGACCAGCAGGCTTTGGTGGGTCAGGACCAATATTGGGAAGCTTTAGTCTTTCTGGTCCTCCAAGTCCTTATCTGTAAGAGCAATATCAATAACCTTAGTACAGGTGACTTTAAGCTAAATTAATTTGTGACTTTACAGCACAGTGGGCTTACTCAGGAGAAAATCCCAGGGAGCTCAAATGATTTTGCCTGACTAATCCCTGCCTACAAACCAAGACACAGACTGGTCCTGCCTGGCAGTTCTAGCACAAGCAAGATGCTGGAGACTCGTCCCCTCTCCCAGCTCCAGTGCTGGGAGACCAGCCTGCTAAAAAGGGATCATTGGTGACACGAAAAAGAAAGTGTGAAATGAGAGAGAGTGAGTCTACAAACGGTGCCTCCGGCTCTCACACCATACCTGGGGCAGGGGTGGGGCACCACGGCCAAAATCTCGTCTTGAGGAATGGCTACGGGACTGCCCAGCACGGTTGAATCGTGACAGCTCTTGTCTGGCTGGCTGGTCAGTTTTTTGGCCAGTTGGTCTTAGGCAGGCATTAGTACAGGCACTGTCATTAAGGCCAAGCTGCACGAAAGGATAATAGCTCAGCTCCGTATGGAGCTGTGTGCAGGCTTGTTCCCCTGCCAAGGTCCTGCTGCGTGAGCCATTTTCGGCTGTTAAGTCCTCTGTCTTGTTTCAGTAAGGGATTATTGCAAATCTTCACACATTCCACATGGACCTTATGAGACAGTTAGTCAGATCCTGGACGGACTTGCACGCAAAGGCATCCTGCTGCTGCTAGGGTCAGAATGTCTCCCTTCTTTTATTATTATTTGTATTTTTACAGCCCTGCCAAAGGTCTGCAAGTCTTGAGCAGCTACCATTTCAATTCCCTCCAGCAAGCTGTAGTCTGATACTCCAGCTATGTTTGCTCTGTACGTTCAGGCATTATTCTTTCTCACCTGGCAGTGAACCATGCAAATTAAGACAGTCTCCAAGCACATACACACAAAAACCCATGGAAACCAGAGCTGCCAGGTTTCAACATCAGAAGCATCTATGGGGAGAGGGGCAACGATCACTCAGACTTCCCTCTTCTTTCTGCCCTTTTCTTCACAGAGAGGAAGACAAATGCCACAATTTACTCTTCTGCAACTCGTATCAAGGAGATAGTGCTGGTGCAGTAGGAAGCACTACTAAATCCTTTGTGAGAAGATCTCCAGATCACATCTGTTAACATTGCCTCCAATGTATTTCAACATGCACATTTTTAACATAGAGCAAACCTGGCAAAGAATAGAGTGTCTGTTAGGGTTGAAAAGCAGCAAATACTATTTCTTTGATTACACTACTTCTGTGGACACCAGGAGATATCACAGAAACTAAGTCTGGAAGCACCAAAGACCCCTGTCTTCTTGTGACTCTCTGCACTTGCATAGTAGAGAAGAAGAGTGAACCAGAGTGGCATGGGCCAACAGGGACAGTACTACACAAAAACATTGGGCAAAGCCCTGCATGGGATGGGTCATCGGAAATGCGGGAGCCCTCTGCCACATTGTACATCTGAATTTCAGCTCTCGGTGGAGTGGAAGATGTTGGTCACTGCCCTGAGGGCCAAGAGTCCATCTCTGAGTCTGAAAATGTGGAGAGATTCTCTTGTATGAAGCCTCCTTCTGCTTTGAGATGAGAATGAATGAGAAATGGGATTTGATGTGAGCAATTCACACCAAAGTAGAGGGTCATCATATATCCATGACTCCATTCAGCTGTTTTACCAACCCACATAGTACATAAATGTAAGTCTAGATCCTCAAAGGTGTACCTCCTGTGCAGGTTCCAAATTCAGTAAATAGAAAAAAGGTGTTTAAATGCCTTGCAGGTCAGGACCTTAGTGGTTAAATCTTGATCCCAAATAAGGGTGCTCTAGAAGTCCTTTGACAGTCTTCTGTAACAGGCTACTTAAAAAAAAAAAACCATCTTATATGTCCTTTTAATACTAAATTCATAATAGGACAGATTTTATTCCTTTGCCAGTGTCCCTGTGGTAAACAACAAAGTTGCTGTTTCAATATTTTCCTGGTTTTAAGTACACTTTAAACATGTCCACTTCTAGTTTAAAAAATAGCTTTATCCAGTGCATTTTATTTTCAGATCATTCTGGAATGCTTTTAGGAGGTCCTCTGCCAAAAACACTCAGCTTTCTTGTTTCTATGGATAATAGGAGCTTGCAGCTTTTATAGCAATTTACTTTTTTTTTGTTCAAACTTTATATGAGTCGTGAGACCTAAGGTGCGGTCCTCCACACAGCCTCAGTCCAAAATACTCCTTAAAGAAAAAGAGAAGAGTTTCTCCCTCCTTCTAATGCCAGACATGAACCTCCTGAAGAAAACTTGGGAAGAGTATCGCTTCACACTGCTCTCCAGCCAGTTCTGGATAGGCAATGTCTATCTAAACGCTCATATAGTTCCTAATAAAACTGCAGCACTGTCTCTTCAAGAGCCTGAAGTGCTGTGGTACTCTGATAACAACAGACCCATGAATTACAACCTTCCCGTGCTGGGCACATGGAGCAGCAGAGGGATGGAGGAAGGAACCAGAGGAGTTTTGGTGGGCCCCACAGTCCTAACAAAATTAACAGGTGGCTGTGGCAAAATTAAGGCCAGTGTAGGGGTAGGAGCTGAACCGTTTGTCTCTTTGTGTTTCATCCTGGGGTATTTCCCTAATACGGTGACACAGTAACAGCACTGTTATTGATTGTCTGCAGATAATTTCTCAGCTAATGAAGGCAAATTTCCATTAGAACAATAGATTACACTATTTCTCAGAAATGTTCTCCATTTGCTATGCACTCACATTAAAACTCAATATTGTAATTACTTGCCCTCCATAATGAAGAGCTAGGGATAACTTTCAGCCATAAAATTGGTCATTTTTGAATTATTTTTGCAAAGATTAGATGCCCGTGGCTTCAGCTGGGAGTATCTCATTTTCATAATCTCTGAAAATCAGGTCACAAAACCAAATTCAACTATCTAGAATTATTCATCTCGCTATGTAAAGAGAACTGACTTGAATGGCAGTATATTTTAAGTTGCTCAGAGCTTCAGCTATTCAGAACCAGGGAAATCAGGCCATGAGAAATGAAGCTAATGTATAGATTCATATAGTTGTCTGTTAAGTACTTTAAAATATTAGACTTTACCACTGTATCCTGGTTTTATCCTAGGATTTCTCATCTCACCTATAATAATCTGAGCTTCATACACAGGGTCAACTTTAGGATAGCATGGTCCACAACAGAATGTCAGTGATGTTTTTTAAGTTGTAGTGCTTGCTCAGGACTGCAATTTTATTTAGTATTCCCAAAAATTCATGGATTCCAGTGCTTCCTTGTATGTGAAATCTTTCCTGATCCCAAATATTTGAATATATTTTATATATTGGATAAGTATTCCTTCCGTGTTCAGGATTACCCCCTCTCCATCCCACATTCCCTCTGATACATTCACCAGGCAAAAGGCAGTGGCATGAGTAGCCCATGATCGGTGGCCAGCGGGCTGCTGTCAGGCTGAATGGATCTGTTTGCTTTTCCATCTGCAGGGGCACTCATTTGGCCTTATCTCCTCTATCCAGATGCTGATTTTCCCCAGCTTTGTAGGAAGCTGATAATCTCAGAGCCTTTTACCTTCTGTCAAATTTAGTTGAAATTGGCCTGTGGACCCAAAAGTTATTAGGAGGAAAACCAACATAAAATGCAATCACATCCGCTTCATTTTTCGCTAATTTGTTTCTGTAGGAAACGCAGCCAGCCAGGTAATGGGCACCGAGTGTTGCCTTCGGTATTTATTTTCACAACGAAAATACCAACATCAGCCACGAGACATGCTCGCGAAAGTGAGAGTCCTTCACAGGACAACAGCAGAATCGGCGATGCTTCCTGCGTTCGGTTGGTCTCCGCTGCTAAGCTTGAAGACCAAAGAACACGATGTATTTGTAATTTGGTGAGCAGGAAGCGATGAACAAGCAAAAGACTTGTGCTCTGAGAATTGATGAACATCCAGCCTGTTCATAGCTGTCTGGTTTTCACAGCTTCTCACGTCCCTTGTCTGCCTATAGAGTCCAGTTGTTCAACTCTTCCTGCTGTATTATGCAAAAAATCTCCCTAAAGCTGAAGTGATTAATGCTGAGAGCAGAGATTAGTCCTTTAATTCCAAAATATCAGCACGGCTGTAAGCACAGAACAAGGCCAAGGAGAGGGCAAGGGGGAATTGTACTTTGTCACCCGTGTTAGTCTTGATCCAGTCGTTGAAATAGAAAGCCACCAGCTGTGGTAGGAAATTTAAGGAGTACAGAAGATGTAACTGAGCACAGGAGAAAGGGTGTCCTGAAAGGCTTCTTCTTTCCCTGTGTCAGCACTGAAATAGGGATGTGATAGCAGCAAACAGTTTTACATTCTTCTCCTGAACACATTTGGGGAATAGGCGTCACTTTTCTAAGGGAGGGAAGAAAACTTCAAGTAAATTAGCTCAGGTTTTATTTACTTCAGATTTGAATCTCTATCAATTATTTAATGTTTGCAAGGCAACCTTATGTTATTAATCTATCACAGAAGACTGTTTACTCTTTACCAGTAACATTAAACTCTCAGTGACATGTACCCAAGCCCTTGGAGATCCAGCCAGCTAAAGGGTTTGGAAATCTTGATTTATTTTTACATGCTACAAACAAATCTATTTAATTAGAAAAACATGTCTGAAATTTTAGTCAACATGATTTTATTTTATTTTTTTTTTAAACAAATGATTCAAAAAGTGCTTGGGAAAACATCTAGCACTTTGAGTAAAATTAGAGTCAACTGTACTATTTGTATTGCCACAATACCAATAGCCACTAGCGGTGTGTGATAGGAACCCTATGTGCTAGCTGGTGTATGACTGAAAACGCAAAAGTCTGAATAGAAAGACAGCCCTTGAGCCAAAGCTCTCAACACACAAAACAGAAGCCTCCAGCTGCCTATGGGCAGGCGAACGGCGCAGTACAGCAAGCTGTTAGGGCGACGGCAAGTACCGTGTTGTGTGGTGTGCCCGAGGGATGCATCAGCTCACTGTGGGGAAGCCCCAAATTCCCACACTCATGGGACGCCCTTGTGCTTGCAGCACTGTAGACCTCCTAGAGCCCACCCACATATTTCTCCGCTGAGCATTTTGCAGGTAAACCGTAATAATTGTTGCTTTCCTGCATTAAACGCCCAGGCTTCAGGTGTGTTCATTGGTTCATGGTCTATGTGATTTCTCTAGAGCAACGAGTCATACCAATGCCCAGGTTTTGGGGGATGCAAGGTCTCAGACATGCTAACTGGATCTCCCGATCGTACGTGAAAATTCCCCCTCCATGACATGCACCAGATTAGAGGTAATGAAATCCCCTGCTCAGCTGCTGGTATTATACACTAAGAAGTTTTACATTTCTTTAATTATCTTATCCACAAAATGCAACTGCAATGGTCATACTATGACACTGTTCAGCTCTGAATCTGTATTTTGATTTGCACTCAGCTTCTTTCTTATGACACATCTAAATTATGGTTTATACCATAACAAATTACACCTTACAATTGTTAAATATATGCGGGTCTGTGATAGAAGAAACTTACTTTCTTCCTGCTCTGACTATCACTTATTTAACTTGACCACTACAGCTAGTTGCCTGACTATCATCTTGGCTTCTAAACTTTTGGGTTGGCTCCTAAGATAGCAGTCAACTTTCTGAATGTTAATTGTTCTTTTTCATTTTCATCCTAACTTTTCTCCTTTGAGATAGACAGAATACTAGATTAACAGACAGAAGAAGCTCTTTTGCACGGAAAGATAATTCTGTACAGCTGTTGAAGTAGACACTAATTCGCTTTTCTCAGTAGCCCATTTTTTTCCAATATTAAAGCCCATTAAATGGAAGTGGAAGGAAGCCAATCTTCCTCACAACAACAAGGCATGCAACTGCAAGTGAAATTAGACCTCTATTTATTTTTCTGCTGAGCATATTTAATAAAGTGATGGAGAACATAGTTGTTCATTTTAAATTTACTTAGTGTTTGCAGATATTGCTGCTCACAAGAAGACCCTAGTTTCTCATCCAGAACCAGCTGCATATTACAAAGCCCAGTGTGCCACATGCTGTTTAATACCTTGACAATTACAAATAAGATTAGTCCTGTCACAAAGGCAACCACCTACTGGTTTGTGTAATCTGAATTTTCTGAATGAAAGTAGTATTATTATGCCTTTATTAATAATAAAGGCATGAATCCTGCTTATGTTGGCGCTGCTGTTGACTTGAAGGGGGAACGCAAAGAAGATAGGAACAGGTCCAAGAAATTAATGAATTAAGATCATAGAATCATAGAATGGTTTAGGTTGGAAAGGACCTTAAAGATCATCGAGTTCCAACCCCGCTGCCATGATGTGCAAGCAAATTTCCTGAGACCACTTTATTAACATTGAAAAGAATTATTCCACCAGAATATAGAAGGGGTAAAGGTTTTAAGGTTCCCAAAATCTAGAAAATAATCTAGATATGTCTGCTTCTGACAATAGACACAGAAGTTCCCTTCACATTGAAGAGTACATTTCTCTACAAATCTCAAAGGACAGAGAATCCTTCGTCCAGCGAAAGCCTTAAGCGTGTGCTTAACTTTTACACATATGAATGGTTCTGTTCATTTTATTAGGCTAGGATAGGGTAAATCACAGTCTTAAAGATAAACATGTATTGATGTGCTTTCTGGACTTGAATATTAAGTGTCATTTCTATTTACCCAATACTTACATTTCCACTTCCCTTTTTCCTATGTCCCTTTACAGCACAGGCGTAAGGGACAGAGTCATGGCTGACTTAACAGGAGCCTTAACTCTGCATTTCATGACATCTGTGAATTTTTAAATCACAGACTTTAATTAATATAAGGAGTTATTTTTTTCCGCTGAGTATACAACAGCTGGGTGTTATATACCACAATTTATTTACTCACTGAAGAAGATAACTTTTGTATGTTCCTTGAGTTTTTACTGCTTGCAATAGTTCAGGTCATTTTGCTAGCAGTGGAAATACACTGTGATGCACCACAACCCAGCATCACCCGTATGGAAATTGGATGCCCCCAGAATCCCAGCACTGCCCTCCCAGTTCACATCTCCAAATCTCCTGTGGAAGGCACACAGGGATAGTCACTAGGGTTGTTTTTCTCCAGTTAAGAGAGTTGTTTCTCTCTGCTTTCAAGCATGACATGAAATTATTAACATTCAGATGACTGTGCGGAGACCAGAATCCAAAGCCAATTAGAGGAGGATGATGTAAGGCTGCCAATTTACAATTACCACAACACCTGCGACATTTATAAATATTACCTCACAAAATTCCTGTGTCCTTAGGTAAATCCTTAGACTTCACTCTTGTAAAATGGATCACATATGTTCCCTGCTTCTGTGACTTGACAAACATCTTTATATAAAGCAAGCCGCTTTAAAATAGTTTGGTATTTAAAACATTTGACAAGCAGGACTGTTCCTAACATTTTACTGCTGTAATTAGGAATCAGGAGAAACTACTAAACTTATGGTTAACTAAAGGGTCTGCCTAAGCACCAGGAAATATGTGACAAGCCAGCACAGAGAGATGAAATCCTACAATATAGGGGACTGGGATTTAAGCAATGCATAAATGTATCTGTACCATCTCTATATTAAAACAGAATTGTTACCACTATCATTGGTTTAGATTAGTAATATCTACAATATTAACAATGTTTTTTGTCTTTATTAATGGTAACAATAATGATAGATGCTTTCCTGATGGTGTCAGATGGGTTCACCAAATCAGGCATTTGCAACCTATCAGTTCCTTCAGCCCACACGAGCTTTGGTTTCAAAATATTTCCAACATTTTTTCACTGGAAGACTGTTAACTGAAATTACTGTTCCCACAAGCAGGACATGGAATAGCTTTGCAGCAGTGGAAAATGGTGTTCAGGCTGTTCTTTCAACCCTGCATGGGTGGAGGAATATTGAGGAAGCCACACAAAAACTCAAGCTGCCCAAGGTATTTGCTTGGACAACAGCTACAGCAGCTTACAAAGGCACCTCCTCTCAGGTTTTTGTCCTCATCATTCAACCAACAGATGGTAAACTGACCCCAGGAAAGTGCCCTGGACCATTTCTTTCCTAAATATAGGAGATTAAATTAAATATGAATATGATGGCAACTAATAGCTGGGAAACAAAAAATTCATAAAATGAATTTTTTCATAATTCATAAAATTATTGTTTCATGAACAGACACCAGTGGTGGTAATGCTGTTTCAAAACCTTCATCTCATTGCAGGCCACTTCCCCACGACTGTAACAATATAAGGATTATTAATCACACTGGGGCTATTTCTTCAATTACACGGACAGGCGCACAGTAAGATACAAATGCAGGTCATGATGCTATCAAGCCCAGCTCTGGTTGTTAATAATAACATAGACATCCCTGATTTGTCCTGCGTTAATTACTGAATGAGGAATCAATGACATGCAGACTGCATGATGGGGCTAAACTCAGAGAGGACTTTTTTATTCTTTGAAATTTTTTTTGTAATATTAAAAACCAAATGAGAGTAAAAGTGGCTATCAAACTCAGTTAAATTCCACTGTTTGTTTCAGTGGGATGACATTTACATGAAACAATGACCTTGCCTCTGATTTTAGTTGCACTACCATAAATGCTGAAAGAGCACCATGTGAGCCCAGGGAAACTATTCAAAATTCACACTAATACAAAGTGGAACTTGAACCTGTCCAATCATCTTCAAATGTAATTGCGTCTCTCTCCCTCTTTCCCAGTCACTCTTTTTCTGTCTCTCTTGTCTGCAGTGTCTACCTGAAATGCCTTTCATGTCTTTCTTGTCTTTCTCACAGAACAACCTCCACTTGGGACAACAAAAAAGGAGCTATGAGTAATCATACCATCTCATAATATGATATATTGACAGATTATTTCCTTCTGCCATACCTGGGTAAAAATCATGCTCGGGTCACATGCTAGTCCCAGTTTATCTTTCTGGATTCAATTTCAGATGAAACACCTATAATTTTGATGTTTCCACAAATATTTATGTCAAAGAGAAAAGTCTCATCTGAATGTCTATGGAATCAACTAAGATGCACAGCCATGCCACATGGTTCAGTCAAAAGTGAGAAGGATTTTCATAAATATCCTAAATCTGTAAAAATCCTAAATGTAACCCATTCCTATTTGTGGGTTCAATTTCCATGTTTAAGCCTTTGAGGACCTCCTCTTCCAAAGTTGCTATTTTTCTTTCAACATGGAAAGACTGCCTTCAGTTGCCTCTTTGTGATCTAAAACTCTCCTGTGGGAGGTCTTAGGAGCAGGTGATTCTTGATAATGAAATATTTTACTATACAAGTGTTCTTTAAGTTGTAATATCATCCAGAATACCTTGGTTCTTATCCCATAATATCAATGTAGAGATGAAAGACTTCTTAGACATCAAATAGCCCCCAAAGAGTAAGTGACTTTCTTTTTGGTGATGAAATACTATGAAGTGGGAATGGCAGTGTGATGCCCTTGGAGGAAGGCAGAGTCAAGCCAAAAGGACAAAAAGTCAATAAATTACAGAAGCAAACTGAAAATACAGACACAAGGATTTCAGCTGTATAAATCACGGCAGCTCCAATAGCACTATGCTGATTTATTCTTTCTGTGAGCCTCGCCAGATAAGCTGTGCTGGCTCACTTGCAGAATATACAAAGAAAATGAAAATACAGTGAGGTTAATAGCCAGCACTCTGTCCCTCCCCATGGCGTGCCCTGGTATCGGTTACCAAACCTGTAACCCCATCCTGGGCTATGAAATGAGAAGAATGGTGTCGGTCCTCAAGAGGCAGAAGCTGCAGCTGTGACGGGAATGAAATAAGGAGTGCCGGTAGGACGAGGCTTGAGTTCTCCCCATCTCCCCTCATCTCTGGCATTTATAGGGACCTCAGGCAGAGGTTAAGGCATGGGCCCTTCTCCCTTCCCACATATTAGATGACTTTCAGCACTACCCAATTTAGTGTGGTGTGACCCTCTGCCCATGTCCTGGGCCTTTGGGCAGTTTTTCTGGGTATTCACCCCAAAAGATAGCGCTCTCTACAGGTCTACAGCAGAAATTCACCTGTTCCAATCCAAAAGCCTGCTGATATTTGGCTTTATTTCTCATATTTGCAGATGTCTCCTTGTGTTCTTCGATACCTCCAACTATTTTGTTGCTTCTCTCCTGTTTCACTCCTGGGGATGCAGTAATACCAAGGTTTAAAATCAGAAATAGCAGAGATCAAAAGAGCCCTCAGATCATCTCACCACTCTCCTGATTGTTCCCCAGGGTACCTTCCCCAAATTTGTTCAGTCCTGTTCCCCATGACTTTACTAATAGGGCTTTCAGCGGCTTCCTTCAGTAGACAGCTCCACGGTGTTATATTTCTGAAACTTGACAATGGCTATTATTGTGCCTAAAGGGGGAAAATTAGGATTTTTGCTTTTTAGTAATTTTCTCCTCCATTACTAGAAACTCTAGCCCTAAATTTCAGTTGACCCTCTAGGTCACTGTTAATCAACCTTATGTATCATTTGAAACTCTAAGACATGCTCCTCATCTTTCTAGTCTAGTGTTTTAAAGTCCAGAAGTGGTTTGTTGTTGTTTTTTTAACATAAACATAGTAAATATAGGACAGGGGAACATGATATGAGGATATCATTTTCTTGACTAGTACCACTGGTCACTGTCAAACACTGTCAAAGAATTACCCGAGCCTGAACTTAGAAGGCAGGGAATAGGGATCCAAGAGTTTTCTTGGGAGTTAATGAGAAATCGTACAGCAATATTGCAACAAAAGCCAAATAGGAACATAACAAATGAAGCCAAATTCTGCACTCTTATTCCCTTTACAAGTTCTTTGTGTGGGAAGTGCCCTTCTCCATCTAGCACAGAGATCTCATCTCCGTTTAAGTTTACTAAGTGCTACGCAGTTCAGAACATATAACTACTATTACGTAGGATCCTTTTAAGTTTTGCCTGAGTAGAATATACATGACAGTAACATCTCTTCCCTCTGATTTTGCAACAACGCCGTGGCTTCCAGTGGGAAATTATCTTTTGAGTTGTCCCCCAGATTCTTTCCCCAACTGGGATATCTGGAGAGCTTTGTTCACCCCAAGCCTTCAAATATTTTGCTTGAATTCTTACACCACATTTCAACTGTGTGTCATAAGAGTAATGGTAAAGGCTGAGGATTTCCCTCAGCCCTGTGACCCACTGGGCTAATTACTAGCCCATCACGTGACAGGAGTTCATAAGCAGTGCTTGAAATGGCCATTGCTATAATAAACAGGGATAGAGTGTGAAGACTATGTACCCTGTGCCCTCTCCTCCCACCCAGATGGACATTTCAGAATATTCCCCCAGGGCCCTACAGACAGGCATACACATCTCTTGAACAGAGATAAGTCACATGTCTGAAGATTATGTCATTTCTTCTGCAGAAAAAACATATTTCTAATGGCTGTATCTATAAAACAAGGAGCCCCTAGGACTAACGTGGAGTGGCTTCAATGTGTATTAACAGTATTATTCACGGTTCTCATACCTTAGCCCTCAGCTTTGTTGTGACAGGGCAGGCTGTCCTATTCGTGTTTACATTGCTATAAATCCGGTGACCAACTTCTTGCGTGTTCTGAATACATTTCATCAGTGATCAGCACTGCGGCAGGAGTAAAGAAAAAAATGCTTTCTCATAGCCCTATCGAATGTCTGAGTCTGAAATATATTCCAAAGGCATGCCTCAAAGCCTCCACTCCAATACCTGGGCAAAGACATGGACACCTGAAAATAATACAGGATCAGATGAGGGGTGCACATCTGGCCAGAGATTCAGAGGGTGATAATTTTCACTGATGCGTGAATTTCGGCTCTTACCCCAGGCAACTGATCTCCTATCGGCTAACCATGAAAATTGGTCACATATGTCTTCTGAACTCTTCCACTCTCACGATTTGACAGGGTCCTGCACACAAACATCTCCCCTGACCCTTTTTAGCTTGCCTCACAAATATTTTATCCAAATGATAGAGGGTGACCAAACAATTTAGGGCAGTTTAGGATAGGGTTTGGTGAAAAATAGGAAATGTAATGTAATCATATTAAGAAAAGGGGAATTTTAATGAGATGAGGAGAGATTTCTTTGGGGGCCTTATGATAACTAGATTGAACTTAAAACCAAGACAATGTTCAAACTGTAGGGAACAAACCTGCCTTGGACATAATTGTCATTCCTGTCTCCAATCTGTAAAATATTGTGGTATGCCACAAAGGCAACCAAAACAGTACAGATTGAACAGCCAGCACTGTAGAGAGCTTAGTCCTTCAGGGGAGGTGGTATAAGCCTTCTCTTAAAGGCCAAACCAAAGCCAGACTTGAGGTCAAAAAGAACTGCAGGTCAGTTTAGATGGAGCTTTGAGCAGCCTGATGAGTGGAAGATGTCCCTGCTCACCATGGGGGGAGTTGGACTAGATTATCTTTAAAGATCCCTTCCAACCCAAACCATTCTATGACTGTATGAAGACATTATATCTTTCTTAGATGACCCCTGGCATTTTTCAGGAGCTAGGTTGGTCCAAACACAGCAAGCACTGTGCTGCTGTGTTGTCCATATTATTATTCTTCACTGTAATAATTCTCTTAGCAAAGCTGCAGAAAGAGGTATGTTAAGACTGTTTCAGTACACACACACACACACAAAAAAAAAAAGACAGGAAGACCCTAAAACTCGTATTTTTATCAACACAAGAAGAAATAAAAAATAAATTTAAAAAAAAAAAAAGTTAAAGTTACTGTATTTTCTGCAGGAGCCAAGGAAGATGACCTGAATGCAGTGAGCAAAGCCTGGGTAGGCTGAGCCCATGGGATGAGCCTGGGAAAGTTTCTTTCCTTGGTGGCATCCTGGCTGAAGAAGGGCCGTGCACTATTCCCACCAGCCTCAAGCCACAGTCACTCCTACCACAGCCCATTTTTCCTTTTACCAGAGAAGGGTCACGTGCAGAAAGAGAGCACTACCCACTCTTGAGAACGGGATCTATGTGATTAGATAGTCTCTCTCCTGGCGTAATAAATCATGTTCTCCTGTGCTGTTCACTATTGCTGAATACTTCCAGTGTTCAATATTACAAGTACTTCTGTTGGTCAAAGCCCGTACTGATTTTCTGGAAGTAGTTTCATTCACATTATACTTGTACAAAAACATGATTTATTTTAAATGTCAGGAGTAAATTATAGTTTTACAGATTTTGTAGAAGGTTTTTCTTCCTGACAAAATAAATTATTCTTCCCCCCGAATTACCAGGTTTCCTCAGGTCTTGGTTTTCCTCCTCTCTATTTAGAAAGCTACACATATGAGTATACTAAATATTTATGAATGTAATTTATGAGCCCAGTTGTCTGTTTCTTGCCAAAAGTAAGAAGTTGGCCTGTGTGTGGCCTGAAAAATCCTGACTATGACCAGACTGAAAACATGGAGGTGATGGCAACTCCACATTCATTGGGAAAAACGTCCAAAAATTCTATATATGACATAAAAAATGTGTGCTAGATAATAAGGAAACATACATCATCTCTAAGCTAACCAGGCTGTTAATTCAAAATAAAAGGTGATAAGGGAAGTTAAGCACAAGATGTTTATCAGCAACATTACAAAGGACATAAAAACTGAAAAAAGTGTATTATTTTCTGGGCTGATTTATTTTCCTTTGGTGTATTTGCTTAATGGTTTCCTTGTTGTCTTTAAACACGTTGATTTGGGCTTCCACGCCAAAAATTAAAGCGAGTCTCTCCATTAACTGTATGAGAAGCTGTATCAGGCCTCAAGACAGGACGCAACACACTCAGATGACCTCCCAGAAAGTTTCTGAAACAGCATCCTGTGGCACTCAGGGAGCAAATCCTGCCTCCTCTGATGCCTGGCACAACACTGCCACAGCCCCTCAAATGCTACCCAGATTTCTGGAGAACAAAAAGGAGTACATGTCTCATCATTGCAGATCACCCCAAATAGTGGGGTTTTTTGTTGATTAACATAACATCATTCTTCACACGCAAAAATACTTTTTATCCTAGGAAAATATAGCATAAACAGGAATGAGTCACTAGTATTTGCTCTTGGCAATATGAAAGGCCATCAGATTAATATCCCAGAAATTACAAAAACAAAGCTTTGCACAAGGTCCTTCCTTGCTATTCTTTTAGATTTATCAGCTTAGAATTCCTCCCAGTCAAATTTTTTTACATGAGTGAAACTAAGAACTAAAGATAGTTTTAAAACTAAGTGAAAACCCCAATAAAATGTTTGGGTTTCAATTTCAAAATAACCCTTCCTTAAAGTTTAACACAGTAAGTGGAGCTGAAGAGACAGTGATAGGGAGCGGGCTTTTTTGAAGCAACTGTTATCTCATTCCCACTGGGGGTGGAACGGGAGAAACGCACTCTGGCATCACGCAGTCACCCACTTTGCATTTACTAGCTTCACTCGTCTCTTGAATTGGGGAGTTCCTGCTTTCTTGCCTCTAGTGTACAATTTACAATGTAGCTCGGATATTTATAACCAGGTTGCTTTTCATGTTCCCCTAGGTGCTGTGTATTAGCCTGTTTTACGAGATTTTGGTAAAGAGCAGCATATCCTATAAATTCAAAGTTTGAAATCCACTGGGACTTACCAAGTATCAGTTTGAGGATTCAGAAACTTTGCTAGAAAGCAAAAATTCTCTGCTGCCACATATTGTACCCCTAATTAAGGGAACTTTCCTGTTTACATGGTGGTTGAAGAAAATTGCTGGTCATAGATCTGCAGATAATCTTGTGTTCTGTAGAAATGCAAACAACTTTCTGAATAAGGTGTGTGTTTGAAAGCTCCAAAAGTAAAGAAGGAGGTCTCTGGGCATTGAGTACTTGTCCAATGTGAACAGGGAACACCTTCAGGTCTGTCTCTGATACAGTATGGATCTGTGGCTACTGTAAATGGATAACCTTCACAGGCCATTAGTTTTGTTTTTGTTAACCCACAGAATTAAACCCATGGGGACATTTAGAAGGTTTATTTTCGTCTGATCTTCCAACGACCCCTCATTCTGTCTACAGGAGCCCAAATATTTCCAGGGTGGATACCTCGTCAATTAGTTATTTTATATGCAATTTATCTTAATAGAAATTCAATCAAACATACCAACCTTCTCGAGCACCATTCGTTACCATTGTGTCAACCTTTGGAGATGTCTTGAGGTAGAGGGTCCTTAATGAGTTTTATAAAGCACTCATATGCAGTGCCAGCCACTATAAGCCAAAAAGAGCTCCTTAATTAGTTCTGTAAGAGAGCAGCTAATGTAGCACCATCTGTGCAGGTTTTCAGATCAGGCACTTCCCTCCTTGTTGTTTATGAGTGGAGAAATGCCAGTTCAGCTGGCCTATCACACCATCCTAATTTCTCACTCATTTAACAGTGCTCAGAGTTGATGGGGATGGTTGTTGCTGTTGTTTCAATTGAGATATTAACTTATATGTATTAACTACATCTATAACTTGAAGAGGGTAGACTTAGAATAGGTATTAGGAAGAAATGTTTAACGATGAGGGTAGGCACTGGAACAAATTGCCCAGGGAAGTTGTGGATGTCCCATCCCTGGAAGAGTTCAAGGCCAGGTTGGATGGGGCTTTGAGCAACCGGGTCTAGTGGGAGGTGTCCCTGCCCATGGCAGGGGGGTTGGAACTAGGTGATCTTTAAGGTCACTTCCAACTTAACCCATTCTACGATTTTATAATTATTTTTAAATCTACTCCAAGCTTCCACTGGCAAAAGATCTAGTAAGTCTATCGTCTCTGGGTAGTCCATACCTTTGCTATAGGGAAAGCACTGCTCAAGGGAAATGCCTGAGAAAGAGTTTGCAGATTTAACTGAAAAGTCTCAAGCCAAAAACCAGACAAGCTCCAACATAAGCAACTTTACACTTGCAGCTATTTTCTTCTGATGTTTTCCCTTCCTCTGGCCAGTCTCGATTAAATTTTTAGCTTTGTTTGGCTTTTAAGCAGACCATATAAGCATTGAATCTGATTCGTTGCAAAATATCATGCAGTTGATAGGTAACTCTCCTCTCACATATTTCATGTGGTATTTCTGTGGGGTGTGCTATATTGTCAAAAGGGTGCTGTGAAGCTTCGTCCCCCTGGAACAGCAAAGGCAATGAAAAGGGAAGCAAAAGAGAATGCTCAGGGCATGAGCACCTCTTCCTGTCCCTCCCCATTCATGCTGCTCCTTCAGAGCCAACTACTCCAGGGACTTGGGGCAGCCAGATCTCCTCAACTGTGCAGAACATCCTACGCCAGTCCTCCAGACTGCACCTATGGTTGCTCAGCAGTCAAAAAATGCCAATATCAACCCAAGCTGCAAAGGTATCTGGTGGAGAGGAGAGTTGGCCCGGTTCTCCTTCATACAGGCAAACTGGGACCCTGCAGTACCAGCTCCTTTATCTCCTGAGCACAGCCTGTCAGCCTTGAGCCTGAAGGACAGCCCTCAGTATGAGCAGAGGATACAGGTCATGAGATTATACATGTTCCAACCTGCTCATACATCTGTGCTTTGCCTTGCACCATAGATCAACCCAAAGCCTGGGGAGATCCTTCAGCTGACTAGCAAGAGCTACGAGCCACCCTCCATACAGTTTTGTATCACCTTTCACCCAAAGATCTTAAACCAACTTGCTGGCATTAATTAAGCCTCATAAACTCCTCTGGGAGTTAAATAAATGTTGTTATATGCACTTTATACCAGAACTTATGTTAAGAGATCCTGCTGAGCTAAGCAAGAGCAGCAGTTGGCACAAATATGCTGACATCCTGAAATGCTGCTTCTTGCAGGTAAACCTCAGGTTAGTTTTCCACTAAAGTAACCATGCACAGTGTGATTTAAATATGCTGTGTACTCAAGGGCATACATGAAATAAGACATGTCAACCAGACTGTTTCAGACTTTGTAAGACAGCCAATACACTTGCAAATAAGGTAGACTTTGGACACGACTATAACATTTATTTTAAATATCATGAAAACTGATCATTCCTGGTTTAGATTTTAGACACTGGGTAATGTTGGACATTTTGTCAGCCTTTTAACTGACATTTGTATGAAGGATATTTTGATTTTCCCACAAAACCCCTTTAAAGCAGTCCATGTCCAGTCAGTTGAGCTGATGCTGTGCATTGTTATGAAGATGATCTAAGTTTAACTCCTGGATGAATCTGCCACTCTTCAGAGACGGGGCTGTTGGAGTCCTTTTACTTGTTCCTCTAAAACACAGGTGATGTTTTTGGCACTGCTGCAAGACAATCTGTCCACGTTGCTGAGCCTCCCATCCAGTCATGAAATTAAATGTTTTCTTTTTTCCTTGAAAACCGCAAGAGTTGCTGAGGTTTCAGTTCTGACTACTATGAAACTCATAATTTTGTCATTGGCTTTACTAGGACCAGGATTTCCCCTAGACCAGAGTATTCCATTGACAGTCAGTGGACCCTGGGGCGTAGATGGACCGCTTCTAAGGCCAAATATGAAAAGCCAGTCTGTCATGCACAGGCTTTACTTCTCTCTGCGGACACCCTGGAAAACCATTACAGATCCATATTCAGAAAAATGTTGAAAGCCGTTTCCCTTAGCCATTGAGAAAGCTAGGTTCAATAAAAAGCTGAAGTTATGTCAGCAGTGCTCAGTGAGGGGCTATATTGAGGTCTCTTGACAACATTAAAAACCTGTTTCTTATATATGTCTGAACTGCAGTGCAATTTGTGGGTGTCCCAACTTGTTGGACACTTTGCCTCTATGTTTGACAGCACATACGTCACCTGTGCATTGAACAGTCCAGTCCAGAGGGAAGGAGTGGACTTCACAGTACCATCCTGCCAGTTTCCACTCTGCTTATGCCCAAGCTGCAGTCCTCTCCTTTCTTTTTCTGCATTTGCCTTAACCTTAAAATGTCACAAGCCCTCCTGCACAGCTGTGGGTTGCTTAAGGATTTTGTCAGTGCTGAGACGTATAGGAAATCTCCTGTAACAGAAGTAATAAGATTTGAGTGTAAACTTGCCCACTAGCCAGGTTTAGCTTCAAAAAGCCAGAGGTTTTGGTTATTTTAGGCTTCAGGAACCCTCCAACACCAGAATTGCAGGCATAAGGCAGAAAAACACTCAGAAGTCCTAAACAGAGAGAGGAACCCGCAGAGCCATTTTACAAGTGCTCCTGCCACAACAGCTAAGGCCCCCAGATACAGCCATCTGCCTCTTTTTTCCTTTCCCCTTTGCTACACTTCCTCCCCCAGATGTTTTTCATCATCTAAGGTAGCAATTCAGGCATTCGTGTAACTGATCCTAAGGAGTGTGCTGCATGTGATTAGCATCAAGTCACAAAAGAACAAAGAAATGCAATTAATCCCTGTTTAAATAAAAACCAGATTAGATCAGATTAAACATATTAGCAATGGGCAAACCTCAGATGGTTTGGAGACTGGACTTGGGCTGGAAAAGCATTTGGGAGTGCCAGTATAACCCAGGTCCGAGCCAAGTTTTCTGACACTTCCATCCAAGAAGGCTGGAAAGTGCAAGGAAAGCTCTCCTGTGTGATCTTTTGCACTTCCTGCTCTCCGATTCAGTCAGAAAAAAAACAGACACTCTCATGGTATGTTGACTTCTGGCACAAACATCTCTGATCCTGCTCAGAACAAGAAAATATTGAGGGCCACGTTGCCTACTTGCTAAGTGGGAGTTTAGTTAAAAGGACTTGCTATAGTTAAACAGATTTCAGGGTTAATTTTTTTGGTTGGTTGGTTTTTTGTTATGGGTTGAATTAGCTTTTAGGCTTTATGGTAGAAACAATGACCACCATTCTGTTATCCCATTGATATTCATGATGTTTCATGTGCATCGAGTACAGCACTTTGAACAACCCGACTTCACAAGAATATGTCCCATTTGTTGATGGGGGTTATGTTGTCAGCATTCTGATTTCAACAAAATTTTTGTCAACATCTGAAACAGAAACATTTTGGCCAACCCATAAAAGTAATTGCAAATAGTAGTGAAAGACGTTTCCCTAGAAGCTTGCAGATCTGGCCTGATCTGTCACCAGGAGTGGGCTTCAGCTCATCTCTGAGGGTCTGGCCATTTAAACATCTGAATTTCACATACACCAATAGCTGAGTTCGAATATATGGATTTTGCATGCAGGTATTTGTTCCTCAGTTGCAGATTTGTCAGGATTCTACATGTCATTAGTCCCAGAGACAGTCAGACACACAGCTGATAGCTCAGTTGGCTCACACCAATTTTTCCCCCCAAGCTTCCTAACTTCTCTCCCAGTTGTGGGCTGAGCCTCCTAATGTGGGCACAAGTGTCCTGTCTGCAGAGATGGCAATACCCACTTCTTCGTGCCCAGGCAAGAGATCTCTACAAAACCCCAGAGCTACCCTCCTGCATCAATATTTGCCTTAACCCTCAAATGTCACAAGAGCTCTGCACAGCTACGGGGAGCTTAGGGGTCTTGCCAATGCCAAGACACACAGCCACAACATGGCAGGATTTGCACCAGTATTTTTAAAGTGAGCCGGGGACCTAAGCTTTAAAGCAGCATATCCTAAGATTCCTTACTTCATCAGAACCAATCTTCTTTGTCCTTGTTCACAAATTTCTACTATTTCTACATGTATAAGAGAGTTCCAGAGTGAAATTTATATGGATCAGAAAAAAAAAAAAAATAAAAAATAAAAAAAAAGAACTTAAAAAGTCTTTCTGGGAAGACAGGATGAGTAGGTGGATGGCTTGACAGAGGCTTAGCACACTTCTTTGAAGAACCATATTTAGTGCAGTTTCTCCCTGAAATGAGCATCTCCTAAAGTTTTCTTTTACATCCAGTCCAATAAAAGTAAAAAGCAGGGAACAAAAACACTGTCTCTGGAAAGAAATAAAGTCCCTCAATGCCAGAATCATGAACCGGATTCAGAAATCTCCATACAAACATGGTCACTCCAGAAAACATATTTATAGTGAAATGACAAGCAGAGGCTGTTGGGGTTTAGAAGTATATACGTGCACCATGATGTGATCATTTCCCACATCCATGACTATTTTCACAGTCTTTAGTTTGAAGAAGTGAGATCAGAGGGAGTCTGGGCCTCTCCTGTTGGACTGGTCCAGCTAACCTCTGGAAAGTTGCCTTTCAATACACACCGTAATTTGCTCTCAGACTGGACTAGAGTCACCACTAAATCAGACATGCGGGACAACATCCTCAGCTGCTGTGAAGTAAAGTAGCCCCACAGAAGTCAGCTTATGGCAGCTGAAGATCTGATGTATGTTGTTAAGTAGTACACTGGTAAAGTTTCAGCCATTGGGCAAAAGTGATTTCTCACCTGTCTCCCAAACATTTATGATTCATGGCTGGCTTTTACCTCCTTTCCTCAGGGTGACTAGCACCCTCCTCAAGAAAGAGCCCTACTGAGATCTCTGGTATACATGGAACAGAAAAAAAGGGCTTAAAAGGAGGGGAGCAGGATCTTCAGTGCTAAAAAAAAAAGTGAATGCCTCACAGCTCTCAAATCCTAGCCCTTTTACAAACTAAACACAAATCCCCCTCTTGCCTGAAACCTACCCTCAGAAACTTTTAAAAATACGGTTTGTCAAACATTTTGGATTTTATTTCTAATGAAATACTAATAAAAATGTGGAACGGTAATTTATTTTGTGGTGCTGCGCTCAAAGAGTGAGAATACTTAGTAGCTGTGTGTTCAAGATGAATTGCTGGGAAATGCCTTTAAAATCTGTTCTGTCCCTTACCTGTGTTTAGATTTATACCACCTCAGATGTTAACAGCCCTTAGGTGACTTCTTAATGCCAAATGTAAATACAAAAACAAGAAGAAAATGTTCCTCCTGCATTCATACTTACCTTTCCTGGCAGAAGGCCACTTCTGTCACTCAGAGCTCAGACTGTTCTCCTTTTAATTTGGCATAAATTCCATGGCTGCTGTTAATATTATTATTGGTGTTGGAGGTAATCCAGACACCATACTTTTCTAACAAATTTGTCCAATAAAATGGATTATTTTGTTAGTTAATCTGTCACTTCTTGAAAAAAAGAAATCTTTAATAGCGTTTTTACAAATATTCTTGGTTTATGTCTTATGCTTTCTCATTACCCTGCATCAATACCAAAGCTTCTACAGGAGCTAATTAAGTTTTGATACATTCACAGAAAAATGACCGTTCAGCATTGAGCAGGATCTTCATTTTGACACTTTATTTTTCCTCCACAGATTAAAAAAAAAAGGTGACTGTTTCAACTTTGGGTTGATAATTTTTCTTGTCTTAACTCCTACAATCCTTTTCCCCCATTATGCACCAGCCTTTTTCATCTACGAACGGAACAAGACTGCTCTGCAGTAACTCCAGCTCTTTGGCTTCACCCTCACCACCTTTCTGTCTTCCCTTCCCTTCTGGATTTTCATGCCACGCTGCAGTGCCATCAGCTCCCTCCTCCTTCCCCTCCTTAAAACCTGAGCATATGGCTGGCTCCAAACGAGGCGCGTGTGGCTGAGCAGCCCATACAGGTGCAGGTTTGGGGAGCTGGAACACTGAACAAGACTAAGTGTTTGAACACACCCTACAGATTTTATTCCCTGAACTATTTTTCCTTCTTTGCGCATCTATGAGTTTTCAGAGGTTTAAGAGCTCATGTCCGAGAGCGTGTATGCTCTGTCTAGAGAGGTAAAAAATTTCGGAAGTTATTGCAGGTGGCCTTGCAGATGAGCAGATGAACAGGCTGGGGTATCACCTTGTCTTAAAGAGGAGCTGGAGAACACAGGGCAGAGAACAAAACAAGAAAATCTTCATAACCAGGTCTAATAAAAATGTTCATGCACAAAAATCAGATCAATAAAATGTGTTATATTTTAACAACAATCCTGAAAACAAAACAAAACATTACCTCAGACGTATTCATTATTTCCTGTGCTGGACTGCAAAAGAAATCGAGCCAGATTGTATGACAAGCACTGCATGTTCATTGACAGTCTGGTTTTACCTTTAATACAGCTTAAATCAGAATCAGAGTAAACAGGGTTGCAAGGAGGTGTTGGACATAAACTACCTAATCCTGCCTGGCTCTGGAAACTGTACCTTCAGCAGGGCAATCTTAAGTACCTACTGCGTCCTCCCCATACGGATTCGAGAGGCTAAGTGCATTTCTACAGTGAATTTGGGTCTTGAATGTTTCCTAAGTGGATGTGGGCAACTTTATGGAGTTTAGGTTAACTAGTTTCATTTTCTTTAACTGTAATCATCTGTACACCAATGCGTTAGTTTGGTTGGCGTTCCCTGCCCCGGGGTGAGCCCACAGCCCAGGGCAGTGTGACGGGGGCTCAGCCCCGTGCCCAGTGCCAGGGCAGTAGCCTGCCCGGCCGCTGTCCTGGGGAACACAGAGGAACCACCGGCAGCTCCCTGCTGCCCGCCTGTGTCTCTGCGCAGGAAGGACTGTGCAGAAGGGACTGTGCAGAAGGAGAAGGCACCAACGCACAGACCGCCGCCTACTCTGCATTAACGGTGCCCACAGGAGCTGTGGCACGACGACGGCAACACCAAGCTTTTCTCCAAAGCAGCGCAGCTTGCCCAGCTGATGTCCCCCCAAAAGCCCATTTGCCTGAGAGCTGCCCCTCCTCTGGAGCTGCAAGAATCCCTCAGGGCAGGCTATATAACTTGGCCTGCTGAAAATTTAAACCAAAGGCTATTTCCTCTCGTGTTTAGGAGTATAAACAATGACAATTTAAATCTGACATCTCTTAACTCAGGGAAAGGCTTTATATAAACATGTGTTTGGTGTCTTCTGGCTTCTTTCTCAACCAAACACTTTAGAAAGTGTACACACACTTCATAACAAGCAACATTTTCCTGCCGCTACATACTGGAGAGGTGCTTGGCATAGCATTTAATTCCAGCTTCAGTCTCCACATTCAAATCCCCAGCACACGGCGAGGCTGAAGCCTGGACTCTGTACTTGCTGCTCCTGACGAGATGTGCCTGGAGTCCAAAGGTGAAGGTTGTTTATGAGCCCCAAGTCCTTGCACCTGGTCTCCTGCACCACCAGCCCCATTGCAGCACAGCCCTCCAGCCTGGCTGGAAGAGATCCTCTGCACTCTGCATTCCTTGGAAAGCATTCTCTGTTTAACGAAATTCAAACGTTTTATTAAGGAAGCTCAAATGGAGGCTCTGCAGTTTTAAAATGCACAACGCCAGCCATTTATGGCCAAACAGTGCAATCCTTACAGCACTCAATGTTGTGAGAAGTCTCAGAGGTAACGCTTTACATTATCCATGAAGAATACCATGGTCCAGGGCAGTGCTACACGTGGCTTTTCTCACCTGTCCATTTCCAAACGGACTGGGGTTTACCAGACCGGACCCCGTGAACCTTTTCACTAGAAAACGTACTTGCCTGATGACTTGAAATAACAAATTGACAGAGCTTCTTTTAGAGCTTCAGGGGGATCTCTGTTTCTGGAAAATATATAAGTATATAATAAAAGCAGAAGCATCAGTGAGCATTTTACTGGAATTGGAGGCTCAGCTGTTTTCTAACCTGTAAGTAGACTACAGAAGCCATTTCTTTGAAGACCCTTGTGTTTTCCACACCATGTACCACTTTGTGCACATTTATGTGCTTGCACTGGAGATACCTCAGGTGCCCCAGAAAAGATAAAGCAGCAGTAAAGAGCAGAGACTTTGGCTGAACCCTAAGTTTCTGCATACGTGGATGGACACTGCAACCAGATTTGTCTGGAAACTCCCCGAAGCAGGGACTAAGTTACCAAAATGCTTGGTAGTCAGCTTTCAAGATGGAAAAGTAGCTCTCAAGACAAGTGGCCTCACACTACTTATTTACCAGACACGGAGTGGAGCCCATTGCAGTGGGGGGAAGGTAGAAATAAGTAACCTGAAGAAAACCCTCCAGCCTGAGTAACCTGCCCAAGAACAAGAGACACATCTCTCCCAAGAAATAGTCCTGGAGCTTGTGTCACTTCACACACGCTGCAGGTAGCCAAACACCGCTAGGGAACTGCAACCACAAAACCTCAAATTACAGCTAGCCAGAGGATTTATAGGATATCTAGTTTGCTAAGTGGCCTCTAATGGGCTTTGAGGGGCTAAGAGATTGCCTCTGTCCTGAGCCTGACAACAGGTTTGCGGACAAGGGGCTGCAAACCTCAACAGGATCACCAGCCTGGCAGCAGCTCAGACTATCACTGTCATAAAAAAAAAGAGTTTAAGAGCCACTGCTGGTGGTGACAGAGCCACATAAATTTTGAAATTAATGCCTTGGAAACAGACAGGTCCTTCCCAAGAGATCAGGGAACGCACAAGGATGCAAGAATACAAAGTTCAAACCGTTTTGTCCAAATCCCAGAAGTCTTATACATCAGCACTGAAATGCCATCAACACTAATCGGTGTACTTGCACTTTTTCTCAAGCCTCAAAATCAAACACTGCTGTTGCATAATAACAAGCGTCAGCTTTGCCATCTTCACCCTGCCAGCTGCTCCCTCTGACTTGCTGTTTTACCTGCAGTGGCAAAGACCCCACAGCTACGCTCCTGGGCACCATTTCCCACCTCAGCCCCACTAAGTAGCACCCTCACTCCATCCAGGACTGTCCCACAGTCAGTGCCAGCTGCACTCTGATGGATCAGCCCCAAACATCTCAGATGCACCCTAGCAGCCTTGTTTTAAGTCCCATTTCTGCACTCCTCCTCCAAACCCACCAGCTGCTCCCCAGCTGCTGGTGCCTTAACCCGTTCCCCGCCTTGCAGAGCTTTAAAACCCTATTAATGGGGGGGTGGGGAGAGTGGTGTCTGTTCTATGTGTTGATAAAACTCCTTTGCAACACAGGCCCAGTTTTACACTCTCTGTATTTCTTGTGTACCCAAGGATCTGAAAAAAAAGGGGTATGAAACAGCCTGATTTGTACAAGCCTGATAGCTGGGGGAGGAATCTCGTGTAAACGATTCCCTTCTGAATACAAAACTTGACAAAAATATTTTTCAAGAGAAATCTGCAGAGCTCTTTAGGCAGCTTTAGCTATACCAAGCAATGCCATACCCATGAGTGAACACTGCTGGGGACGGGTTTGTCTTGTATTTAACAGAAGTCTTAAAAATTCCTCCTATATATGCAGTGACTTGATACACCGCATGTAGGCATGGCTGCAGCAGAGCTCTGTCAGACACACAAAATGAATCCATCTCACTTTCTGAAGACTGCTGCGGTCAGCCCCAATATCCTGCTATACGCAATGGGTCTAGCAGTCCCTCTGATGTTTATACTTAGAAGCATGAAGTGTTCTATGCAGAACTGAAGGGAAATGCTCCAGGTTCTGAGTCTCTCTCCAACCTTCAAGACCATTTGAAATAAAGTAAGATAAAATAAATAAAATAATAGAATAAAGGACAGCTCTAGGACGCCGCAGGGGTGGCTTTGGTCAAGCTTTTGCATCTAAAAATTCCTGCCTTTTAAAAAGTTATATTGTTTAAGAAATCCCGTGTGCTTATGTACGCTAAGAAAACGCCCTAGTTTTTATGAGAAATGTGATTTCTTTGAAAACCGAAGTTAAAATCGTGAAATCGTTCTCAAATTATTCCGGGAAAATAAAATAAAATAAAATAAAAGTTTAGGCAAACAATCCACAGCAAGCTTCAGGTAAAAGCACACATGGCACAGTGTTCCAGCTTGGAGGTCTCTATCCTCACATGATACTAAATAGCTTTAGCATTAAGTATTTCTAATTTATTATCATTTGTAAGCATCTGGACAACCTGGCAACTGTGGCAGCGTTGGGATTTGAATCACAGGCTAATAAAATCTGTAGTGAAACCTGTAAACCAAACACATGAAGTCAGAAGGGGGTATTAGTTAATGCGTGCCATTGATGTGTTAGCTTCAGCCCCACGTCGGCCAGAGGGTGAAGGTGTTGGGATGAAGCAGCTGAGGGCTGGCAAGCCACTTTCCAATGAGCTTCCTGAGAGATGTTTACAGGAGACAAGCACATATTGTTGCACTGAGGGAGCTGTCAGCAAGCCACAGCAGCAGAGCACACTTCCAACCTTCACACTCTGTCTCCAAAGGTACACCTTCTGCCTTAAGATCTTGGCTTTCACTTGCCTGTGGAGGTGCCCAACAGTTTTGCTTGTCTGATGCTGTGCCCTGGCTTCAGCATCTTTGCATTTTGTTGCTCTTCCAATGAATCCCCCCAAAAAAACCTAAACTGCCTTTGGCAGCCCTGCATGGGGCAGATGTTTGTAGCAAGGAGGTTGTTTTCCGAAGTAAACCAACTGTAACCTTTGACATGTGATAGGTTTTGCAAGGTCCTTCATCTGGACTAGAAAAAACTATGCACATACCTGAACCATCAGTATCATATGATGCTTTGGTCTAAAACAGGCAGGAGTCCATCCTCTCTCTGCATGGGCAGCAGAATTTTTATGAAACACCCTAACACCTCTTGGTTTCTAACCTTAGATGCTTTTTCATACCAGCTACCTCCTGCCAGCAGTCATTAAAAGTCCCTGCCCAGTTCCTGGTTCTCCATAGCACTTCCCAAGTCACTCTGCTCATGTGTTTGCGGCTGTGAGAGCTCAGTTACCCTCAACTGGGACTGGTCATGTGAAAGCAGCACCTCCAATCTGTTGTCTGCTCCCAGGGAAGAAACTTGGCCCCCCTTTCCTAGAATACCACAATGAAAAGAAAAAAGGGGAAAAAAAAAAAAAAGCAGCCAGACTTTTCAAATAGTTTTCACAAATGTGTCTCAAAAGGTTGATTTTTACCTACCTTCCTTTCTTCCTTCCTTCCTCCCTTCCTTCCTTTCTTTCTTCTCTTAGCTTTTTCCTTTCATTTTTCTATTCTTTCTTTCCTTCATTACTTTTTTCTCCTCGGTCTTCTCTTGAAAAACAACAGAAGAGAGAAAATGCATTTGGTAAACAATGAATCTCTATCAAGTTGTATGGAAGCTGCGTGAAAATCCTGGACTGCTTTGTTAATATTTTTGAAAACTGGCCATTTAAAAATGCTAATGAAGAATGTCCTTTCTACTTTAAATAATCTGTATCTATTTTATAACGAGCTCTAGCTCCACACCTATAGAAAATATACACGTTTGGTAGAAGACTATTAGTTCAAACCCAGACTCTGAGAAGGCTTGTACAGTGTCTCCCTCCTCTTACAAAGGTTTAAAGACAATAGATCTGGAGAATTTGTGACACTAACAAATTGTCTGTAATTTACTTAGGGAAGATTTCAGTTTAGTGGATTGATAATTTTTAACCACCCTGGTACAAGACTGACCTGATTTGCGGGCCAATTAGACAGCTGTTGCCCTGGGCACCAGAGTACTTCTTTTAGCTTGATGACCTGACAAAACTATTGGTGTAGTCCGCTCTATGCACACGGGGAGAAGGGGGTATTGGATATTTCATCTATGGGGCAAAAAATAGCTAAGCCGGTTCTGTACAGATGTAAAAATTTTCAATTTTTTTACTGATTTTTAATACCTAAAAGGGGATTCTTAATCTAAGAACTTGCTAAAAAGATATAGAAAGACAATTAACAATAAAGAAGTACTTTTTAAAATTTATTTTAGAAGGAAATTTCATGTTTCTTTACATTCCCATTGAATTCATTTTGTGATTCTGGCTTCCAGCCAGAAGCGTTCGCATGTAGCCCTCTCCCAGCTTTACCCAGCATCTCATGAGCCAGGCATCACCAGTTGCCCCAGGAGAGCAAAAGCTGGTGCAGTAAATTATGTTCTTCTCTCAAGGCCAGAAAGCATAAAAGGTCACTTCCAACTGTCAAGGATCAAAGTTTCAAAACTGATCGTCATCTGCATATCCATCTAGCCAGCACTGATCTGGGGAATCATCATCGTTCACATTTTAGGTCATCTAACCTACAGCACCTGCTGTAGGTGACCCTGCTCTGGCAGGCAGGTTGGACTAGATGATCTTCAGAGGTCCCTTCCAAACCTGAACATTCTGTGATTCTGTAAAATGTTACTTTTTATTTTGAGAGCTATGATGGTATCTAACACTATGAAAAGTTAGATCCCTGCCCCAAATAGTGTAGATCTCAAGCACAAAGGCGCTGAGTGTCGACTGAAGACTTGTAGGAAGGCAAGGAAGGGATTTACCCCAAGTAAAGATCACCAGATTTGTCTGGCAGTGCTGTGTCTCAGACACATAAACTGAGACTTCAGGATTAAACAAGGCATGGAAAGGGAAATTTGCGAGTATTTTTTTGCATCATTTCAGTAGCTGGGTGAGGCCTACTGGCTGTCCAAGGCAATGGCCTAGAAACAGTGGGACTGTGAGAAAGCAAAGCCTTCATGACACATAGTAGGCAGAGATGAAAGGCAGAGAGGATGAGCTGTAAGGGCACAGTTATACCATAATGAAGAGGCATGACCAAAAATGTGAATGATGATGAGTCAGGACATAAAATATGTTTCTTTCATTTAAGCCCAGGGTTTAAAAAAGGGGCTATGAGGTGCTGGATATGCCATCATTTCAGTGGAAGCGTAAAACCAAAATCTGGATCACTTACACTGATTAAAGATTTACTGGCCCTTTTTTACATAACTACCCAGTTCTTACCCGATCAAGGCAAGATTGCAGCTGGGGAAGGGGAGAAAGTGCTAAAGAAGGTACAAAGAGAAAAGCCACCTTCTTTTGCCTTGCATAGGGCTAAAGCTGAAATGGCCTTGAGTGGTTATTGCCCAGTAGTTCAAGTTGATTTGTTCTGCCTGTGAGTTTTGATTTGGAAATACAGCAAGCCTGAGGAAAGGGATATGAAGTGACCTGTAGCTGGGACTTATATTTTTCCTTCCCCAGTGGATGTCCCTGCACACCTGCTTGCGGTGTAATAGTGTAATAAATTGAGTGCATATCTATATCCACAAAGGGTCAAACTTTGCTCAGAATTACACCCGTGTAAATCCCCAATAACTCCACTGGCCTCACCGGAGTTATTTGGCACAGATTTACACTTGTGTAACTAAGAGCTGGTTTTAAGCTACAGTCTGAAAAGTGTTTCACCTTCAGGGTAAAAAAAATGTTACTAATGTCAGTTCTTGTTACATTTAAAATAACCAGAAGGAATTTCACCTGGATGGGATCCATCCATAATCCATGACATTCCCATGAACCTTTTTGCCTTATTTCTGGTGTGCATGGAAAGATGTCAGATTTTAATTCACAGTGCATTCATGCTTTTTGTTTTGGAAGGACTACTATGCCTTAGATCAATCATTAGGAAAAGGTGTCTATATTGATAACACATTTGCCTCTGAGATGCTACAGGATGTTCCGAGCCAGATTTCCTTTGAAGCCAGGCATTACTTTTATTATCAAAGCATGAAAAATAGCTTGCATTCATGACAACAAATGCAGCTAGCGCACGACGCTGAGGGCTAAAGTGAGACTCCAGTTACATCACGTAAATCCAGAAGAGCTCCAGCCACTTAACGCTCCCATTACTGCGATACAGCTGGCCTCAGCACGGGTCCCGTGGCTCCGGGGCTGCTGCACTGCCAGGAGGCAGCACACAAACTGCACAGGTCGCCCTTCAGGCACAGGGCAGGCGGTGACCCATAGCCACGCAGGTAAGAAGGAGAGGTGTGAGGATCAAAAAAACATAGGTTGTCAATGACGACCTTTTGCACACATCGATCCTCAATTGAGCTGAATTCCTTTAAAATATCTGAGCCATCAGTGATGATGTCAGATGGCTTCTGGCTCTAGGGATTCAAAGAATAATTTTCCTGAGGTCTCCCCACCTCCCTCTTGCTCCATGTTGGAGATAGAGAGGGAATGATCTGATACACATTCCTGCCAAACAGCTAAATTTCATTAAGATACAGCGGAAAGGTATGTGAGCTTGCTTTGCGACCCTATTAGAGCTTACAGTTATTCACAGACCAGCTTTAGTTAGAAATACAAACTTTGTTCTTCGAATAACCTCAGCTTGAACTGAGTCCTGGAAGGACTATCTTTGAGTTAAGGTAATACGAAGCAATAAAGCTTCCTGAGAACAGAAGACTGCCAAAGTTTAAGTGGTATATTTTATGGTCTGGATTATTGTCCATCGGGGGACTCAGATGAAAACACAGACTCATTTCATTTAGGTCTCTAGTTGTGATTTGAACCATGATCCAAATTTCTAATAAAAATACTCAAAGAGGAAAGCTAGTGCTTTATCCACTACATACCAAGCCTTGCTGGCCCTTTTCTAAAAAATCACAGTAATCCAAGGTCAAACAATACATGTGCAACAACTTTAATATTCCATAGAATTTTAGCTCCCACCATTTCAACTCTTTCAATAGCACAAACCACATACAAAGTGATGTACGGTGGGGTATATCAGATGTGATAACTATGATTATGCAAATCATCTGCAACAATAAGAACAAGAAGAAAAATGTCTTGGGTATCTCTGTAGAGAGGAAGCATTTCCACAAGTGATTTTGTGCAATAAATCTTCACTATTTCTTGGGCTCATCCTGGGAAGAAGTCACTACAGAAAGCATTTTCCATTCTGTCAGAGGACACACAAAAGTACACGTGCAAGATATGTACCAAGCAGATCAGCCTCTGCATCTTGGGAAGATAGTCATATTAGCAAGTGATCAAAGTATGTTTATTTTTTTCTCCACAAGGGAATGAGATTCAAATGACCTGGTTTCTGTAAGCAGCATGGGAACAAAAAAAGATCTCTAAATAAAATTGACTACAACCAGCTACATTCTCTCATTCAAGATGACAAATGGTCTGACTTTTCTGAAAGGTCATTAGTCAAACTCAATTTTAAAATATTCAATTCAGAAAAAAAATCTTTAAATGAAAGCCCAACCTCTACAGAGAGCAAAATAACAAAACTGTACCAACATGTTTTATGTTGCTTGATCCTATTTAAAAAACCCAAACTATAAGCTATATCTGAGTCAGGAGAAGAAAAGCAACTATTTTTGTCTCTTGCAAGAGGCAAATGACCCACAGAAGTTAGATCTGTCTTTACAGTTCGCCTATACAAGAATGTGGCAGAGCACCTATATTGTCCTAAAAAAGAATCAGAGGTATCCTGAAATACAGAAATACTCAGAAATACAGTGCAGAAAAAACACCATTCTCTCCAAAACAGAGTAGGAGCAGCTTCTTGTCTTGATGAAGCACTTTACAATATGAGGGAGAACTGTTTCTCCCATAAATATGTTTTGACTTGACCACTATGCTATTGATAAGATTTGTCAAATCTGTGTCAGCTTACAGGTCGTAGCCTGCTTTTTGTGGTCACTCTCCATTACTGCTGATGTGTAAAGAATATTTCTCTCATCCTCTGAGAAGTAAAAACTTTCAAAAATATCCTCTACTCCAATTCAGGCAGAAGAAAACTCCCTCTCTTCGCTCTCTTCCTGTGCTTGCCAGTCATGCAATGACGGACTACCGATTCAAGTGTTCTCCCAGAATCATAACATCTCAGATTCAGTGTCCTGCTTGAGAACATCCTCAGGCATTTGTACGAAGTGGAACTGCATGCATGGGAGAAACCAAGAAACACCCTTTCCCAAATGCTTGAAATATGGGACCTCCCACCTCTCCAAGGTGCCAGGAAAGCCCTCTGGATTACTAGGTGCTCTGGCTTTTCTTTCTCTCACGTTTTGTCCAGAAATTCTGGTCTGAACCTGAAGTCTTTCTCTCAGTGACAGCTTTGCCAAAACAGGAACATATTTGCAAATCATCATTATCCATCTCAAAATGCACTCCGTCAAAAAAATATCAGCCTTCTTGTGCCTGAGATTAGTTACCCAGCACCTTTTGTTTTGTTTCATTGTCATGACTGGAAAACTGGCCCTTCAGAAACAGGGAGGAGTAGACAGTATAAGAAATACAGTTCTAGTGAAATCTTTAACTAAACCATCATTTGTACATCTATAGTAAATTCATGGATTCTAGAGTCCACAGAGCAAATGCCCTTAGACCTACATCAATAACTGGTTTGATAACAACAAATGAGAAAGAATTTGACTCAACAATATCAGAGTACTCACAAATTTTTTCCTACAGGTATCTGTAATGTAATTTTCAGCTAATGCTTCTGACTACATGGATAGCTCAGGCAGACTGTGATCCTAAAAGACATATGAGTGTCTTAAAGCTGAGCGTTTGGATTTCAGCCATCTTTGAATTGCACTCACTACTGCGTTTGGATTGATAAGGGTTAAATTAACCTATTTACCAAAAAGCCAAGATAATTCTGTGTATGACGCAGGAGGCATAAAGTGAAAAAATCCACTTGTGCATCTTGTACATGAGCTGGATTATCCCAGCGTGACTCCTTCTTGTGGAGATTTGTGGCCGCTGGGTCTGCATGAGTACAGAAATTCACTATTCATAATTTGCACTTACCATTCTCCTATAACTTACAAAGTTCCAGTAACCTAGTAAGGAGGCAGAGACAGGCTATGTGACCAATCACAAATAGTAAATAGTAAAGAGCTCATGAACAAACCTCTAGTCTGAAAATTATTGATCCAAATTTTCTGGTGAAAACTTATGAATACTGAATACAACCATGGCTAATAGGAATGGTTGATTCATGAAGGATTCTCTCAAGCTGCATAGTTTTATTAATATATGTATGACTAAAAATTTCTCTATAAAAATACCTTAAAACTGTCAGATTTATAAAAGTCAGACAAATCCTCCATTTTTCTGTTCACAACCTCTCTAAATCCCTTTGCGGAAGATCCCAGCCCTCAACTGCATTCCTCAAGGATTTACAGGGCACCAGAGGAACAGCAATCGGCTCCAAATGAATATGTGCATTCAGAAGTATATGGAGGTTTTTCCAGCTTTTCAGGTACTTCACTCAGATTAATCTTCCTGAAGGCACTGGATGTATTTGAAAAAGCAATTTTAAGCACTGCTCCACTCTGCCACTTTTCAGCACATCCATTGTGTCCTGTTGATGGGAATAAACGCCATGTAACCAGAGGCGAAGAGAAGAGTGGCTGGAATATTGGAGGGAACCCACAAAACCAGGTAAAAAAATGCCACATACTTAAGAAGATTTATTCCTTCTGGAATAATATGACCTAAGACTGTGGATCAGATTCTGATCTCAGTTACTATGGTGCTAATCTGAAGTACCAGCACTGATTTCAGCAGAGACACCCTGGATTTAGGCCTTGATTCAAAGATTGCCACCGATTTACACTGACTGTGTAACAGCTGGTTATTCCAGCATAAGAATTTATCCTAGAAAAGGATAACAATACTTTTATCAACACTGTGTTATGAAATGCTTTGTACTAACTTGCATAATGCTTAACAAGGTTTACTATTTTCTCCTTTCTGTTTAATATGTGTTTATGTCCTGCTCCAATTCCAATTCTAATTATATATACAGAGAAGCAAATTTTATTCTCCCTTTCTGCTATGCTGCCTTCATTTCCTGTAACATTTGCAAGATATCAACAAAAACGCTGCACGAAAAACATGGAAAAATATGTCACTACAGAGTAAACATCAGATCACAAGTTATATTTCTTTCTTCTTTGCATTCCACCCTGTGTTTTATCTGGGATAAGTTATTATTCATATTGCACACCATGTTTTGTTATTCTCCAGTAAGGAATCAAAATGTCTGCAGACATGGGTTACTGAAGAAAAAAAACATGTTTAGTGTGCTGTCAAAATTTGCCTTGCTAAGTAAAAATGACATTGATATTGTACACAGATTTTTAGTTGAATATTTACATAGATAATAGGATGAGCTGGATGCACCTGTTTTCTAAACAGTTCAGTATGAATTAGATTAGTGGGATATGATTTATTTGGGTCAATAGAAACAGATCTTCCCAGTTGTCCCGGAGATCTGAAAAATAAATATGGCAACTGCTGTATTTTGTACTACAGGTTCTGAAGAAAGCTCTGCACCCTCCTGAAACAATGCTCTAAAAAGGAAAAAGCTGCAAGGATCTTTCTTGCTCTTCCCTCTTCTGTCTCTCTGGGTAGAGGCCTTGCTGGATGCCTCCAATAGCATTTACAGCCAGAAGAGATGGACAAAGATTTTTGTTGTGGAAAAAATTGACAAACAGAAGGAAAAAAGAGCATAAGTCAATTTTTCGCTTTCACAAAATAAAATAAAATAAAAATAATAATCCAACAACTGCTCCCTTTCAAAAAAAAAAAAAAAAAAGAATTTCTCACACAAACATTTTGTCTTGCCCAATTTTTTCTTCTCTTTCTTGAAAAAAAAATGCTGAAACTTTCCCAGTAAAAGAAAGCTTTCGTAAAACTTCCACTGAAGTCAAAACCAAGTTTTCTGGTGAAAACCAGTTTTAATGAAGAAGGACTGGCCAGCTGTAATTGCCAATGAGGTTGTAGGCAGAGCAGCCAGGGAAGAAAGGGAGCAGAAGGCAGCAACAGTGAGTGCTTGTGTCTTTCTGAAAGAACAGTATGAGATACAGCAGGGGCAGGTTGTGCTGCTCAGGGCTGTTACATATATCTACTATACATCAGGCACTCAGCTGTGCTCTCTCCATGCCTCCCACTGCCCCCACTAATGGTGGAATTTCAGCCAGAGATGATCCTGCTCCTACTTTTAAGAAGGAGTGGCTGGGAGCTCCTGCCTTGTCTAGAAGCCTTGGTAAGAGGTTTGCAAGAGCTTAAGGTGGCTTTTGAAACAACCCATCACCGAGTATGAGCAGAAGGGCACTAGTTGTCACCACAGAAAACTATATTACGTCGGTACCAGAGAAAAATCAGGTAGTGTGGCAGGTATGGGGCAATAAAAACCCGCAGACCAAAAAGCCACAGAGCGGGGAGAAAAAGTGTGTGTGGGGGGGGGGAGCATAGCTGCAGTGTTTGACCATTGTATACACCCTGCATTAAGTGATATTTGGGAGGGGAGGGCCCTTTCATTTCAGTTCCTTCAGATGCCAGAGCTCAGACACATAAATATGGCTAATATTATGCCTCTGCAGGACCAAACAAACAAACAAACAAACAAATAAATAAAAAGACAGTTTCTTGCATGGTTTGGCCAGCCAGAGATTGGACTCCCCCCCTGCCAAAATAGACTTCCCTCCTCTAAGAAAAATCTAGAAAACTAAACTGTTTTTAAAACTCCATATACTGAGTATCCCTTCTTTATGCTACAGGTTGCTGCCTTTTTCCAGCCAACACATGGTAAGGATTATATTTAAATAAAGATTTAACACTCATAAATGGTTTCTTTTAATATTGCTGTAAAGTAATGGTTCTTTTATGGGCGAATTTAAATGTAATTCCGCTATATACAGCTGTGCCAAACAGTATGGTATCATTTTATGCAGCCATAAGCAAGGAGGCACGTTGACCAACGGTGCCTGTGAGTAGAGTGTGGATTTTATTAGCCCCTATGAGCTGATGACCCATGAGCAGAGTCAGCTTTTGCATCTTGTAAAGTCAACCATTGTAAAGGTACCACCGCGTGCAGATAGCGAGTAGCTTCCAGCCCGGAGCAGCTGAGCCCAGCTCCCTGGCTCGGGCAGCAGCAGCAGCAGCTCCTCTTCAGCTTGCGAAGGTTTTTTTCCACACACTACTACTTGTTCAGGCTTCACCTCTCCTGGCAGGGATGTGGCTGTGCCGGCTTTGTACACACTACCGACGAGCTTGTGTCAAACCTTCTATTTAATGATAACCACCTCTGCGAGCATCTGCCCAGCTGAGCCAGTCTCAGACTACCTGTGGCCCCGGGCAGAAAGTCAGGCTTTTCCCTCCCATCCCGGCACAGAAGGACTTGCATCGATGCCTGACGTAGCCTAGCAGCAGCTGGCACACGCAGCCAAACACAAGGCTGCTTCAGGTTAAAACTAAGAGGCGAGTTTCCAGCCCGGGGTATTACATGGCACAGATATTCACAGCTCCTTCCAGCCTCTCAAGAAGGAGCATTTGGTGACTTTTCAGAACTCAACACAAACTTTTTTCCAGAACTCATTGCTGGGACGGGTGATTACTGCCTGGTTTAAAAACATTCTTGACTTTAAAAAAAGGCAGGGTTATTTTGCTGCCTCATTTTTGCAACACTGTCTTCCTTGCATGTGTGTGTTTCTGTCACTCTTGTTATGATCGTCCATGGGAAACTATAGACAAGGCTGGGATGGGCTTAATTGTCTTAAAACAATGGTCTCTCCCCTTGCAAAGTGTCATGTCATGTTTCCACTGCCACAAAACCTCATGCCAGATGACATCTAAGTAACTACTTATGTGTTTTCCTGACATTATTTCCCTCCTCTTTTTTAAAGATTCTTAGTTTCTGATGCAGAATACTGCAAATACTTTATGAAACATCTCATAATAAACATCATCCCCACCCCTAGCCACTGGAGGCTCTCCCATGCTCTTTTGCGTTCCACGATAGGCAAGCTCCTGCCAAAGCAAACCTTGGCGGATCAATCGCCCCAGTGGAATGAGAAAACGTTATTCAAACCCCGCTGCAGAGCAGCCTCTTGGCAGGGCTCATTGCCATCCATGCAATGTATGAAAAGAAACCCTTTATTTATTTCAGTCAACTGCTCACCAGCCAACTAAAAGGCATCCCAAACTGCTTTTGGGTCTTGATTCAGCAAATCACCTCAGCACATTTCAGAAAAGATGTGACCATGAAATATTTTGGCTTCATTTGAAATGCGCACCCACATTGTTTGTTGTGTGCCTTACATTTGCTTGGGAGATGGCCAGGCAGAAATTTCCAGAGATAGCTGACTTGGGAATAACCAGCCAGGACCACATTTTCAAGGGCAATTCTGGACCAAGCAACGAGACCAAATGAGGAGCAACGCTTTTCAGCAGGACCACTCAACTCAGTTTCATTGGTTCACTAAATAAATCTCACAGGTTTATATACTTTTTACTCCCAAAATGAGAAGGCCAGAAAAAGTAGCACCCCCCATTGCAGAGCACCAAAATCCAACTAGGACTCTTTTTTCCTGCCTTTTGTCTCACAGAAGAAAGGAGCTGCCCAAAATTCTCAACATAGGGATTTACTCTGGAAAATGTGACCATTTTCTTTTTCTTTTTTTTTTTTTTTCCTCCTCTTGATCACATCAGTTAGTACCCTCTGGTTTTGATTGATTAGTTTTGTTTTGAGGCTTGCTTTTGGTTTGGTGAAGATTTTAGGATTTTCTTCACTCTTTGCAATGACTTTGAACCCAAGAACAGCATCTCATTCAATTTTAAAGCTGTAGTTTCCTTCCCTTTTAAAACTGTGAAGTATGCTATGATTTACAGTGGCATATATTTGGAAAACTGGGCCAAGGCTTTTATAACTGGATGCTCCTAAAACCCTGTTTAAATTTCTACAGGGGAATGCTGGGGCAGTGAGGACTTCTTAAAATTAGGATTTATTTAAAAGACTGAGGAGAAACCCAGGAGCTTAACTTTATGCCCTAGTGTTGGAAATCTTAGTCCAGATTTACATTTTAATTCATCTGTCAGCACAAGCTCTGGGTAATGCAGAATTTCACTCTTTCTTTCCCCCCTGCCTGCTCATGAAACCTCAACTAGCAATTCCAGCTCCTTTTCATTAGGAGCCTGGCACTTCTCAAAGGACTTGAGCTGCATGGAACTGTCCCTGTGAAAGCTGAAACCAGGAGAAAATTCCTGGGCTTTCAGCTTTCATTGCAGACCCCAAAAGTCAACTTCATTTTGCTGCAATTCAGCATATCTCGGGAGCCAAGGTGAAACTTTGTGCAACTGTGCTCCATTTAAAGTTAATGTGGATGGAGGTGGTAAGAGGGAGTAGGCACAGGCAATTCTAGTTTCCTGGAGAGTGTCAAAACTTAGCATAAAAATGCAGAAAGCCTAATACAGATAAACTTTAAACTGGAAAAGGTTTTATGTACCAGTATTTTGAATCGCATCTAGAAGAGAAATGGAAACAAAACTAAAATGTAGACCATAGTTGACATACACTAAATATTTTCAAAGAAGGCGGCAGTGGCCTTCTGTCCCGGTTGTATATACATACAGCCCTCATGAACATTGCACACCTTTGTTTTACCTTTGTTGGGCAGAAAAAAAGCCATTATACATGTGAGAACGCAGTGGAATTCATCTACGTGAAATGCCAGAGATCAACTCATAAAACCTGCTCAAAATAAAATGAACTCCACATCTCCTTTAGCTCTGGCACCAGAATTGCCTCCTAAGCCTCAGGAAATACTGGCTCCCTTTATCAAGGGGTTAAAAGCCACCATGCTGGGAATAATACATATTTTGCTCTTTCCTTTTCATACTCCCTGATGGTTAATGACATCCAGTCCCATCTGGATACCAAGCACCATGAACTAACATATCCTCCAAAGAATGTTACCCAGATAATTGTCTTTGATGAAAATCAATTGCACGATGTTCAAATTACAGGCCTTTTTAAGCCAGTCACTCATTTCTGGGGTTTAGGCTTCAGCGGTTTGAAGACAAGTGCATATAAATGCACTTAATAATGCAACACTTACACACTTACAGCATCACTGGTGTTTTCTACCTTTCTTCTATACTTTTGATGGGTGTGATGCTTTACAAGCACTGTGAGACTGGCCACATTCAGAGACCTTTCACAATAACATGATCTTGAGCAGAGTTTTGAACAACAATCCACCCGTCACTGGTGGCACAGAAGGACAGGGAACGATGGAGTGGAGGCCATGGAGGCAGCTGGGCTGGAACTGAGCTCCACAAGCCTTCATTTCTGCCCCAACTTGTTCTGTGGTGGCTGACAAACTCACAGGCTGGGCTGTTTGAAGTAATCTAAAAAACTGGGTATCTAAATGAGGGAAAAATTAACTCCCAGTCAGACCGTAGGCTATCTGATTTCTTGCATTTTCTGGGATGGAGTCTATACAGATAAGTATTTCTACATCTTTTCTGAGTGCTTCCTCTTGATCTAAACACAAGTGCACCCAAAAACCCATCCTCAAACTGACCCATTCCCTTGTCCATGTTTTCCCTCTTCTGTTTCCCTTCTCATTTTTCCCTTAGCTTTGATATTTCATGCTGCCCTAATCATACCAAGGTGCATTGAACGAGCAAACCTTTGAACATCACCCTGGACCTCCTCCTCACAGGTCATTTTTTTAGGTCTTGCTTGCCTGCAAGAATGGCTAATGTGTGTTTTGTGAGTGGACTTCTATTCCTTTTCGTTCTTTACTAAGGTTTGCATGCTTCTTTTGGTGTTCTGGTGATGAAAAAGGTCTATGCTAGATCACTGTTTTGTTATGAAAAGTTCCCATGCTGTGTTTCCAGGCTGTGTCCTATTTGCTTGCTAAGGAAATGATAGTCTGCTTGTAGCATCCAAGCCCCCAGTGAGGTTCATGCTAAGACCAAGAAAAACAGTTGTCCAGAAGAACCAGCTGGCTTAATTTTAAAATAGCCATCAGACAGTGTGCTATTTTAGAAATTACATTTTCTTTTAATATTTGGAAAAAAAGTCTCCATGAATGAAGTAATACAAAATATCAGGAAAAGGTTATAGCTTTCCATATATTTATAGCTCTCTTTACAATAAGGAAATTCTGACCCAGGATATGAGCATAGTCTGTGATTTCATCAATGAGAATCAAATCCTCCGTCATGTAGCATGACTCAGTTGGTCGCTGCATCATGTCATCTCTGCACTGTACAGCAGTCTCTGCTCCCAACAACCAAGTCCCCAGCCTGTCCCTTCCTGCCCTGGGGCAGCACAGTGCCAAGAGATTCTTGGATTACATTGCAGGTTCCTATAATGCTTCTGTGGACTTGGTGACAGCAACTCTGTCTACACAGAAGACCCCAAAATTAATAACACCCAACAGATCAAGCTGAGTAGTGAACTTGCATTAGCTGGTGACTAAAAACAACAGCAAAAAGTAAAAGCTGTCAAAATCTGAAAGTGACCAACCAGATGAGGTTTTGCTTTTCAGACCAGTGGCTGAAGAAGGGCTCTTTGCCTTCCCGTCATCTCCCAGAGCTGCACGTAGGAGAGGATTTCCTAGAGGAACTGAGAGGGCTGAATCCCATTGTGAGGCTGTTAAGGGAAGAGACTAAAAGAAATGGGCTTCAGCACGCTGCTAAAGGGGAAGCAGTAAGAGAAAGGCCAGTAACTGTCCATACCACTCTGAAGACTTGTTGAAGGATGTTACACTGAGACCAGTATCACTGCTGAAGGCCCTGGGCAGCAGCTGGTTGATTTGCATTGCTACTAAAATTAGCTGAGTGCTACCCCTCCTCTCCCTTTTCCCCCAACATCC
>NW_009647218.1:277255-283082 GCF_000708025.1 Charadrius vociferus | reverse complement strand
CAAGAGCGTCATGTACAGACATGATTGCTCTCCTCTAGGATAAGGGAGCACCATCCCCAGGGTAGAAACTCGTACTCTGTTCAAAAAGGCAAATTTTCTGTACCTATCAAGACCACGGCCTCAGAGCTGATGGAGGACTGGAAGAGAACCACGGGGTATATGGACAGACAGTGCAAAGAGTTGGCAAACACCAGGCAGTATCAGAGCTCTATCTTTGGCTTCGGCTCCCTTTGAAACACCTGGACTTCTGCAAAAATTTCCACTGCAAAGTAAATCAACTCCTGCAATAACCCACAGGGCTGGGGAGGAGGTGAGAATTCCTGAAAGACTTTGAGGAAGGATTTCTTTTTTGGAAAGATGTGTTGCACAAGATGGGTGAGTCACATAACCCTTTGTGCTGGCTCGAAGTTGAAGGCATTAAGGAAACTAGGAGCCAGCAGAATGGCTTTAGCATTTGTTTGTTTCTGAAGCTGCTCCTCCAGTCAAAATGTCTTTCCAACAGTCTGGTTAGTAACCCTTGTGGTGTCACCACTAAGGTAGGCAGTGAGGTGAGCAGAAAGAAAAGACTCAGGCAGGCAAGGTAGAAAAAAACTCTCATAGGGTAAATTGCAGGGCAGAACACAGAAAGTAGAGGTGTCATTTTTCTCTGTGGTTACATATTTAAGAGGGAAAAAAATCCATCTATGGTTTACAAACTCTCAGGTATACTGTTTTGGGCAGTACCACAGAAAGGCGTGAGGAGTTAGACTGTCACAGCAGCACCTTTCCTGGACCTAGGAATGAGTTATTTGAAACCCTAACCAAGATGGTCTGTATATGACTCATGTTTGGTTTTGACTGTCATTTGGGAAGAAATGACACTAATGCATTCGCCTCAAGATTCCCATATGCTAAGCAATTTTCAGAGGGCTGATTCAGAAGGCAGTGGCTGAGTGTTGCTGTGCCACAGCCCTGCCAGCGTGCAACATACTACAGAGGACCACTGTAACATGCTCACAGATGAGCCAGAGCTTTAGGGTCTGGCTGAGGTCCAGCTGTTTGCTCTGTCCACCCTGTTCTCTACCAAAAGGTCTCTGGGACGACAGAGAAGTACCAATCTTGATTGTGGGTCAGGCAGGTGAACGGCAGAGTTTAACAGAGCAGCCAAGTCTGGGTAGGCAAGACAAAAATGGAATAACCAGGAAGGGGCTGGGCCAACTTACAGCCATTTCGGGGGGGCTGGGAAACACCCCACCTAAGGTATTATGGTGTAGGACATCTCACACTTCAGCAAGCCCACCTCTAAATACAACTTGAAGGGGTTACATCTGGCAGATAGATGGTACCAGTTCACTGAGCAACAGCACGAGAGGGAAGGAATGGCAGACACTTGCCATGGATGCTGGGGCAAAATTGCTGCAGGATTTCTGACAGCTGAAAAGAGCCCTTGATTTTTCAGTGTCCTTCAAAAGATCTCCATGCAGCACATAGCGTGTTACTCTGTTCATCTGTTCTGGCAAGATGAGACACTGATCTTACCCTACTAGAATCTGCAGAAAACCAATATCCTGTGGTAAAGATTCAGCCTTATGCTTCTCTTTTAATATAAGCTGTCATTACTGAATCGCAGTATTACCTGGATCTGTTTTACATGAGTCCTTGGCAAGACAATGTCAGCTGTACTTAATAAACAAGGTCTGCATTTATTGATTCAACAATATTGTAAAGGGTAAAGTGTCATCTGGTGTTGCTAGAACATCAAACCTGCACCTACATCAGATGCAAGACAACCATCAATCACAAAAGGATTGCATTACAATTTCCACAAAGAATCCAGCTCCCAACCTTTGAGCAAAAAATGGATTTCCTCCGTGACTAATCTTCCAACCCCCAAGCTGGAATGATGTCATAGCCTTATGCTTACCTCATAACAGCATCTAGTGTAGACCAGGTGTCCAATTCTTTCTTGGCCACGCTTCCCTGGGGCACCCCTCTCCATCCCAGAGCCATTGAATGAAGCAGCTGTTGTAGTAAATTGGCCCTCCCCGTTCTGCTTCTGTGTAGGAGTCACTGGAGTGCTTTTCACTGGGTTTATTTTCTTTCTGTATTCTTTTTTTCAGCAATTCATGGTGGATTTCACTTGAAATAATACTCGGTTCTTCAGTTTTTCTGAAGAATGTATCAGCTGAGCAAACCATAGCTTTTGCCTCAATTAGCTGAACAATAATAGTGGGAGAGAGGAATTATGCCAGTTGTCAGAGATCTGTGGCTTGAAAAGATGAGAAATGCTGCAGTTGCAAGACATCTACAAAGGCATTTGTATCAGCACACTGGCCAAGTAGACTCTAGATTGGGCCCTGAATGGAACAAAGACTAAGACCCCGTGGAAATGTTAGCAAGAGACAACTAAGAACCTCTGATACAACCTCTGATACATGTCAGAGGACAGAGAGTGATTAGCACCAAACAGCTCCAGTGCCAATACTTACTAATTGGACAGCTTTTCATTACAAATGTAAAGGCCTTTCGATTTTGTTACATACCCAACCACCAAGAGGTTTTATCTTCTGTTTAAAGACACTGTGTTTTGGGCAGAAGTCTCTATGGCATTGAGGAAGCAAGACAACAGAGCTTGTGGGTAATTTCTTGGTACCCAGGATGTTTCATCTCAGTTTGCACTAATGTTCTTCCAAGCCAAGGTTCTGGCAGCCTCTGCCTCCATTCCTCAGGATGTTCCTGGAATATAATGACCTTATCTCCAGACTTGCCTAGAAAGTCTGTCTACCGGCAGAGTACAGACAAGCCCACGACAATCTACGAAGATGGGTGCCAGTGCAAGAATATGTACCCTAGGCTCACGCCAGCTCTCTATAACCTGACAATCAACTCACAGTAAACCTCCTGAGAACATCTTTGAAGGAAGACTCTGCTGAATATGGGAAACTCATAGCTTGGAGGAGGGTACAATTTCCCCCCAAAATGTTGGCTCGGGCCTGATTCAAGGCAAAGGTGGTGTTCTGCACACACACATACAAACCCCCATGAAACAGAAATGTCACTTTTTTGGTCAGGTCTGCCAGTGACGTAAATGAGAAGTAAAATTGCACTGAAGCTAGACATGGGGACCTCATACAACACTATAAGCTCGACTTGGCTTGGAACTCCATGTGTACCCTACCCTGGTGTCTTTGGGGAAGAATCTCGTTTGTCCTTAGATTCCTGACCTACACTATTATAGACCTCAGCCTGCTGCTTTTGCGGAGACCTTTTAAAGTGGCTGAGTTAAATTGTCCAGAGATGTCAACAAGTTTTGAGAGGCAGGCTCACACTGGCAGCAATTACCAGAGGGCAATGATCAATGGGGGTCTTTTGTTAGCATTACAGGATCACTATTGACTCAGGAAGGAAGTGCCCCCATGGTTTAGGCTGAGCTGAAATGGACAGGCAGCCTTGCCCTTGGCTGCTCACAAGCCACTAACCTACACTTATCTCATTAATTATTCCTGTCCAAATGGCAGCAATCGTTATGATCCACAATCAGCTGAGGAAGAAGAGGTCACAGCAAACACAGAGGCTCCATTTACCAGTCCAGGATGTGCATCCTTTCTCTTATTTGCATTCGGACTATTGTTCAACGCCAGTGCTGTTCCTTTGACAAACAGGTAACAACACATGACAGCCGCACCAGCTCTCTGCAAAAAAAAATGGATAGCGCTGACATGGTTTTCCACTTATAGAAGTAAACCTACAAGGCACAGTGACCTTGCTAATTGTGCAGACAGGGAGAGGGGATTAGTCTTTGCATTCCAGTGCATCCAGATTGCCTTGATCCTCATATACTCCTACTCGAAGCTACGGCCAGAGCCATCAGTGGTTTACAAGACTCTTGATGCACAATCCCATTGCTTCAAAAGTATAGTTTGTGCAAGGGAATTTATAGGAAGAAAAGTCATTTGACAGGAATAAAAGACATTTGAGGGATGAGGGTTTCTGGATGGAAGGATGGAGTCTTCTATTAAAGTCACCTTACACTGCTGTGGGATAAATCACTCCCTCAAACATATTGCAGTCTGTTGTAAAGGCAGCTGATTAGTATGACTGAGAATCAAACCACACTCTGTTCTTACCCCCCACTGTGTTATTTTTCTCCCTTGCACTGAATTGTTCAAGCCACAGCATTTTAAATCAAGCTCTGATTTAAGAAAGGGAAGAATATACAAAAGGAGCAGTATATTCCAAACACACCCTGCCCTTCAAGCTTAGTGCTCCCCAGCCACTTCAGAAAGATGAAAATCACGAGTCACAGAGGAAATCTTACAAATGTGCACTTGCAAAGTGAAGTTTGCCACGTGTACCCAGTTGGGAAGGGAAAACTCCCCAGCACCTCTGCTCAACACCCTGAGCCCTGGGAGGGATTGTACTTGCAAAACAGTTGCCGTGCCCCAGTCTGTCCTGCTAACTAACTGAGGAACAGCAGACAGCTTTAGACTTTCAAAATATAAAGGAAGGCTCCTGCCAGGAAACCATTTCCTTCTTTAAGCTGCATTTCTGCAGAGGGTTTTTTCCTCTCCTTCTCCCCTCAGGGGGGATAAAATACGAAAAGAAGGGACTTTCAACATCTGTTCTAGGTTTTATTTTCTGCCAGGAAACCATTTCCTTCTTTAAGCTGCATTTCTGCAGAGGGTTTTTTCCTCTCCTTCTCTCCTCAGGGGGGATAAAATACGAAAAGAAGGGACTTTCAACATCTGCTCTAGGTTTTTATTTTTTTTAACTCTTGCTGATTTTTTTTTTTTTTGGAGATTTTTGTCCAGTGCCTATAGCTTAAGCAGTCCGTATGTTCCTGACAAGCAGTTTTCAGATCTGATACTGTCTGTCAAACATAAATGCCATCAGCCTTTGACAGAAGCATTTGCAGTGGGGAAAATCCAGCATTTACAAATTGGGTTTATGCCAGGCTCCGCTGCACCATAAGCACCCTATGATTTTCTTCTACAGCCTCGACAGGGGACTGAGCAGAGATATAAATGGTTCTTTGCTTCAGCAGTCTCCAACACTGATCTGATGGGAGATGCCAGAAGAAAAGGTGAGGATCCTGTGCTCTGAGAAGCTGGGTTGGCTTTCAAACACTCCTCACTCTCTGCTGTCCTAGCAAACAGGCAAGAGACTTCAGCGGCTGTCATTGTACTGCTACCGCATCAGTCTGAAAACACCAGTTGGGGTCTGTATTAGCCTGCTAAAAATGGCCACATTTACAAGAAGCACACATGGGAACTTACCGTCCTCCTGGGTCAGGGCTAGCACTGACCACACGCTGTTACTTCTGCTTAAGAGAAACCCGTTCGCCTTCCATCGCTCCCCGGGGAGCTGGCTGTGCGAGAGCTGAAGGAAAATCACCACAGCCGAGACTGGCAGCTTTTGTTGAGAGCATGAGGGATCGGGGGTTCACATTGTTATTAATACAAGTGCAAAGCATTTGTGTTCAGCAAGAGGTGATCCCTCTCCCAGCCAGCTTCCCAACACAAAGCACTCCGTCAGATAACGCCGGAGGGGAGAGGGGATGGGAAGGGGAAGGCACAGAGGGCACCTCCCTGGGGCTGAGAATGGCTTCTGCCATCCCAGCTGACACTCTGCTTCATCAAGATCTTTATATGCCCAGTTCCATAGGCTGTGGGCAACATCAGTGATCTCAACAGACCGGGTAAACAGCCACCTCTGGAGAGCCCTTCAAACTGGCAGTGGCTGAAGGGCCAAGTTATATGAAGCAGATCCATAGAAATCATATTAATAGCTACAGGCCAGCTGGGGCACGTGTGGTGGATGGTGGGGCAGCCATGTTGACTGTCAGGGC
>NW_009647218.1:272392-277167 GCF_000708025.1 Charadrius vociferus | reverse complement strand
TAGCACCCAGCAGGGCGGCCTGGTTGACTGTCAGGCCAGCCATAGTGGCCTGGCCAGCTCCTCTACCCTGGCAGAGGGAAGCCAACAGAGCAGGGCCACCGCCACAGCGGGGCGAGCCACGGCCCCCCTGCCGAAGCCCCGTCAGCAAGTGGCCGCTTCCCTGTCAGTGAGAGCCCAATGGCCAGGGGAGTGTAGGAAAGCCGTGCTATGCTACACCCCGCACACCGCTGCGCCTGTTTACAGAAAGCCAATTTTTTTTTTCCCCCTTGTTTTCCTTTCCAGAAAGAACGCTGCCAATCGCTGGAGGCAGACGTGTTTATCAAGACGTGTATCTCGAAGCCTGACATGAGATCCGCGGCCTCTGGTGCAGCTGAAAAACAGTCTGTCAACACCTTGGAGAGAGCGAGCCAGCGGGGCCGGCGGGGGACCAGCCTGGTCCCGGTCCCTGCCAAAAGCTACAAGAGGAGGGAAAGTCAAACTCAAGCCGAACAAACCTTTTCCATCCACTCTGCTCAGTATCTGGTGGGGGGGCGTCCAAACCACAAGCCGGCCAGTTCTTACGTGAAAGCACAAGCCTTTTTTTTTTTTTTTAATTATTATTTTTTTAAACTCTCCCTTCTCCCCATTTGGAGAACTGCTCTGCCCATAAGCCCGTGCATATATCACTATATTAGGCCTGAAAGTTTATGTCAGAGGGATGTTGAAGTCCTACCATGCTGCAGATCGCCTGCTTAGGAAATAAAACACCCTCCGAGGGATCGCTGCGCTTGATGATCAGCCTGAATAAAAAAAATACTAAGGGGCAGAGTAAATCCTTCAAGCAGAGACCTGCCGGGGAAGGGAAGGGAGTGAGTCACAGGTTAAAGAGATTTTTTTGTCAATGCTTTCACACTCTGTCTGCTGCTCCTGAACTGCCACGACAGCGAGTTGGGTTTCTGGGGGAGTGGAGGCCGGCGGTGGAAACCCCTGGCAGAACCCCCCCGGGGAACCGGTGCAGCCTGCACACCATGGCAGGACCTTCTGCCTCCTCTTCCACAAACATCAGCTCTGGGAGGAAGAAGGAAAAACACAGGTAATAAGCATGGAACTGATTTCAGAGGCCCTGGGAAGGAAGGAGAAAAAGGAGGAAGAAAAGAAAAAGAAATAAAGAAATCCTGATTTCCAGTGAAAGGCAGTTCTTCTGAGTTATATGGAAAATGTTGCCCATATCTGTGCAAAATTCCACAAGACGTATTGCTTATCTGGTAATCATCAGTCAATTACATTCGCAGTCAGCTAAACTTCCTGAGGCAAAGCAATCTCCAAACCACCTCTTTCGTAAATCACTCTTTCTTCTCCGCAGCTCTTCACCCCAGCACCTTCCCCATCCCTCCTCCTTCCTGAGGCTCTGCTGTTCGTGCTGGGTAAGGTGCCTGAAGGGGGCAACTGCAGCCCTCCCGTGGGAGATGCATAGCCGGCATTCCAGGAGACTCATGTCATTGAAGCCTGCAAAAATGACAAACAGTTGGAGAAAAAAAGGGCAGGCACACACAAAAAAGTGCCAGAACTTTCACAATTACTTACCTAGGAGAAGATTGGAGTTGTACGTACACAGGTACTGTCGCAGTACCCATGCATTTTTAGACATCCATGAAGATGGATTCCACGATGGAAATGCTACCTTCTCAACCCGCTGGAAAGCCTTCTTTTATCCAAAGCACGTCAACCTTCCTCCTTGTGGGTATATAATGGGAAGAGATTTCCCACCACTCCTGGCCCACAAGGAAAGCATAGCTCCCCAGTTCATCCACAGAGTTGATATGTCCTAACCCTGGCCACGTTAATGGTCCCTGGACTATCCTTCTTACACTTAATGTGAGGCAATATTTTTAGGTGCTCTCAGTTATTGTTCCCCTTCTCTGAAGTTTCCTGTTGCTCCTTAGATTGTGACATGGGTACAACAATAAGCAAATCCTAATTCTTCCTTGCTCATGGGCACACAGAAGAAGCTGGGCAGGAGGAAATCTCGTGACATCTGATATCACTGGTGGGTTCTAAACAGACATGAAGACATGAAAGAAAGACACATTTTTATGAACCACCTGCAGAAACGCAAAGCACTGTTTCTCTATGCATTTGCTGGGCTTGCAGGACTCTCACCTTTGGGCCACCAACTTTTTCTTGGCAAGATAAAAGCACAGAGCATGGGACTAAACTTGCTAGTTTACAGTATCTTATTCTCAGCAGCAATTGCAAAATGGTTTCCATATTTAATGTCTCCCCAAAATATCTAAGTCTTACTTCAGTCTGTACAGATGATTCTGACAAGCCCAGGGAGAACCAGTTCTAAAGTTCAGGTTCATGAGAATGAAAACTTTCTGGGTTCTCCCATAACGCATGGTTTTGGTTATTTTCCAAAACAAAAACCCCAAATGCACTTTTTTTTTGCCTTTCCGATCCCTCTTCCTGCAGCTCAAAGCTTTGGCATTGACCACAGCATTCATTCCCACGTACCATCCAAGAGCTGCGATTTATAATCTTCACACCAAATTAATTTCTGTTTATAACCCCACAGTTGGTCATGATGAGAGGGGCTTCCCACCTTCAAAATTAAGCATCTACCTCTTGCTCTGAATTTCCAGTTAATATCTAGGAAAAATACAGCAACAGGACCACATTATCAAAAAAAATATATGAAAACTTTTTTCCAGAGTTTATCCAGAAACTACCCAAACACTGTACATAAGCTTCCATGAGAGGCTTTATTTTGGCAAACAGATAAAGAACACAGTGGGACAGATTTCCCAGATGGGCTAAGTCAGTACCGTTCCCTTGATTTCATTCACGGAGCGCAAGTCTGGCCTGAGATATCTAAGCCACGGGCAGCATGATCAGGAGTGAAACTGGAGCCTGCAATTCCCATTAGTATTCCTTGTAATAGGAATCTTTCCTGGAACTGCTGTATCTAGGTGCTTCCTGAAGTGTGAGTAATTATTGGGGATGTCAGGAAAAAAATCCTTGGGGATACAATTGTGCACGTACCTACTCTGGCACGTGGGGCGCACCTTTGCAGGGAGCCTGGTTCATTTTTCAGGGTAACAAGACACTGAATGTCTGCTTTTCAGGATGATGTTTTGTGTATGTAGATGACAGCCCAGGCAAAATGTCAGAACAGTAATTTTGTCTGGCTCGTGGAGAATGAGGCTTGCAATGTCCAAACTAAAATATCTTACCCTTTGGAAAGATCACATCACCACCGATAGGCAAAATGATCAAAACTGCTTATCAGCTCTGCTTGGAATAAGGCCAGAGCACGTCTGGAGCAGAGGCCTTTCTCTGCTTGCACATCACATCATCTGCGTTATCAGCCACTTCGCGGCAAGCTCACAGGGAGGCTTGTCATGATCTCTTTGCATCCACAGAGCAATGCACCAAGGCCCAGAGGAGGAGGAGGATGAGAAAGCATCTGAGCTTCTTTGCTGAGTGTTTCCTGTTTCATTTGTTTCTTTGTTTTGAAAAAAGAGAAGAAAGAATCTGTCTTGAATGTCATGTATAGAGACTCTGGCTCAGAAACTGCTGCAGTGCTCCTATTCAGCTCCAAGCATCCCCGCGCTCAATGGCCTTTTATCTCCCCAATCACTGACATGACAGGAACTGTGGTTACCATGTCACCGGCAGCTATTGCAGACTCGGAGGGATCAGGACCTTCAGCCACAGGTTATGGACTCAATACATATTCACAGAGTCCGCTGAGCTCCTTGATCACTCGGACCCCACAACGTAACATTGGGAATGCATCTACTCTCTCCAGCACAGCATTTATATTATACAGGATGCACAAAATCTAAACATTTGAGCTTTTTTTACAGTGTCAGAAGAAACAATTTAAATTTCCACTAATTTATTTTGTGAGTGTTTAGTGAGCTACAGTTTTGCAAGAGCACTGTGAATCACTGACAAATGAATTGGGTCTTTTCTACCTGCTCTGGCATACAAATCGCTGTTAAAATGACCCGGATCCTTTTTTTCTGTGAGTTTTGTTTATTCTAGGGTTGACCATCTGAGCTTGTCACTTCCTTGCAGTTGGTTAAGCCACCTGGTGGTGGTCCCCAACTGGAACTTATGAGTGGGCATATAAGCAGGTTGCTGATGAAAGTGCCAACAGAAAGCAACAGGGCAAATTTGCCTTCTGCAGCCATTTGGGGCCCCAAAACTCCAGCACATGAGTGATGTTGAAGAGGACTCAAAAAAACATCAAGTCGGACAAAGTGGATCAGTTAGAAAATTCAACTGACAATCCACAGAAAACACACTCCACTGTGTATCCAGCTCCAGTCTGTGTATCCACTGCCTGCTTTGTGTCACAAGCTCTCTTCTGAATTAAAAGCAGATATTTTCCCAAGAGTTCGTAAGACCCCCACCACTGCTTCTGCGTCTAGATGACGGTAAGACAGCCCTCAGCTTTTCCAGCATTGTCTTACTGTGTTCTGTGAGGGTAGTAATGAGAAAAACCTACCCAAGCCAGCTACAATCATTAAAAAAAAAAAAAAAAAAAAAGTCTTGATATTTTTCAAGCTGTAGAAATGTTTTTAAAAGGAATCGCTCCCTTGCTCAGGCTAAAAGAATCGGGGAACGGGTGTGGAAACACTGCAAGTTTTCCCCTACAGGAATTCAGCTTCCCCTAACCCCATTTTTCACCATGCTATCCCCTTGTATTCAACAAACCCGTTGCTTCAGCGGGAAAAAAAAAAAAAAAAAAAAAAAAAAAAAGCGAACCCCGCCCGAAAAGAAAAACC
>NW_009647218.1:271692-272362 GCF_000708025.1 Charadrius vociferus | reverse complement strand
CCGCCGGCCCGCGTGGGGCCCGCCCCGCCGCCCGCTCCGCGGTGTTTGCTGTCCCCTGGCGGCTGCGCCCCGGTATATACATACATATATGCGTAAATCTAAATATACACATATATATGTGTGTGTATATAGATGTGTGTCTACATATGTATAAAATATCTTGTGTCTCTGTACAAGAAATTCCGTGCCCCCCACGCACCGCCTCGAACTGCTCCTGTGCTTTTGATAGCTTTCGGGACATACTTGATAAGATTTGGGGACAGTATTTAATGACACCACATAACGCTCTCTAATGAGGGGCAAAAAGATAACACTTAATATCAGCTACGCGTGCGCACACACCCCCAAGCCGAGCAAACACATCCTCTGTGTGGAATGCAATGATCCGAATCACAGCAATAACTGCAACACAAGATGTGTATTTTGGGGGTTTTTAAAACCTTTATTTTTCCTTTTTTTTTTCTTTTTGTTTGTTTAGTTGTTTTGGTTGTTGTGAGTTTTACATCCCCACAGGGAATCACTTTCCCTTGTCGAATTTGCAGACGTGACACTGTGGGAAAGATGCCGAGTTGTACTTTGTCCTTCTCCGTCGCCCCTGGCACGGATCTGGCTGTTTTCCGGCCAACATTCCTGTGCAGGCCCTTAACTTCATGGAAAAGGGAAAGCTGGG
>NW_009647218.1:269039-271657 GCF_000708025.1 Charadrius vociferus | reverse complement strand
GGTGGGGGGGTGGGGAATTCAGGGTTTCACCATTGCAGGCAGACAGCCCGCACTATAGAAACAAACAAACTATGCGGTAAAAGCAGTTAAAAGTCACAATTCTCAGACTCCGTACGAAAACAAAACAGACAAGAAAACCACAAGTTCAGTGTAGAAGACCCTGAGGGTGCAAAGCAGTCCAACTAAAATCAAAAGAAGTTGACCAAGAAGAGGCCAGAAATGAGGTGGGATACTGGAGAAGGGCTGGGAGATGCTCAGGAGCAGGGCATTAGTAAGAGGAAGGGAGAAAATGAGTGGAAAGGCCGGGGTCAGGGCTCAGCGGTGACCCTAAGGAGCTCATCGGGGACCACATGCGTTTCACTGCAGGGCCCGCTCGACTCCCAACGCAGTCCCTGGGAATGACCAGTGCACCAGGAAAACAGAGGCAGGGGGGACCAATTTTGCACAAGGGCAATTATTTCCGATTATTTGGGGATGGGAGAGGGGATTCATTCCGAGCCCTTTGGGCAATCAGGCTCAGTGTGCTGAAGCGTGGCGTTTGTTTCTCCCTGTTACCGTAGCAGATATCTCCCCTTGGCCATGGAGCCATCTCTATTTCCCCAAACCCTCCCCGACTCAAGGCCCCTTTCACTTCTCACCGAAGTATGCAGTCATTTCTTGAGGGAGTGAATTCCAGCGAGTTATTCTCTAGGGAACCTTCCTTATTTAGAGAGAAACCACAAGCCGGGGAGATCTGGGAGGGAGGAGAGAGAAAAAAAGATCAGGCTTGTTTAGAAGCAGCAGCTAAACAGCTGGGAGATCTTTCAGTTGGTTTATATTTCTAACTCTGTTTGGGTCTTGCTTTACAACCTTGAATGAAAACAAATCGGGATTGTTTCCTCCTTCTTGGAATGTCTGTTTAGGATTTTAAAGGGGAAGGGAGAGGAACTCCACATGGGTTCTCAGGAATCACTGATTTCCCAATGCCCGCAGCCTCTTTATCCCCCCGCTGACCTCTCCTGCACACATGCGTGTGCACACACATGCACACACGCAGCCCCACTCCCTCTCAGCCACACATTTCTGCGACATTCGTAAAATTGCTCCGTTGGTTGTTGCAAAGGTGGCTTTTCACCCTTCTCTTAGAAAGGGAAACGTTTTTCATGTGTTAGATCACGGCAGGGTAAACTGTCGTGGACTGTCACACAAATAACACATTGATTTAAAATTTTTATCCAAGTCAACAGAAGCAGAATAATCCCTAAAAAAAAAAGAAAAATCCTTTCCTTGCTACATACTAACATCACATTTATTCTTTCGCGGGATTATTTCTAAATGCTGAGCACTGAATTCAAGCGCTTTTCCACGTACGAGAGCACTTGTAATCGGTCACAGTCCAACTCCGAGAGGCGCACACGGACACGGAGTGTCGTTGTACTCTCGTGCATTATTTCCACGCCAGGCAGAGGCATAGTGTGATGTTTCTTAGCCCAGGTAAAAGTTGTTTAAATCGCAAACTATACACAATGGCCGCAGAGTGCCTCATCTGCTAAAACAAACTTAAAACAGCTGAAAGAAGGGACTACAAACTCCCCAGGAGGAAAAAAATGCAAGCCCGGAGAGGGGCGGGACGCCGGGGAGCGGCGGCTGGATGCTCGGCGGCAGCCGTGGCCCAGGGGACGGGGCTCGCTGTGGCGGTCCCGGGGCTTGCGGGCAAGAAGGAAGAGAAGATAAGCAGCAGCTCAAGTGATGCCCATCGGCTCGGGGACGTTCTGTAGAGGATAACTTGCCTTTTTCACGCGTGAAATGACACGCGTGAAACACAAACCCGTACCCGCGTGCACATATGTGTACATTTGCACTCCCAGCGAGGAGACACCTTGATCGCCTCCGAAGCTTTTCGGTCAGAGCCGGCCACGCCGGGCTGCCCCTTCGGGCTGTCTGCCGCAGAGGACTCGGGGAAGACCCCGGGACCGGCCCCCGCTCCCTGCCCTGCTCAGGAGCTAACGGGAGCGGCCCCGATCCCGTGTGTGCCTGTCCCGCGTGTGAGGGTTCTCCAGGAGGTGTCCCCGGTGGGGGGTCCCCCGCCGGCCCAGGCGGCCGCGGGCAGCCCCAAAGCCCGCTCCGGCGGTGGCGGCTCCACCGGGCTCAGCCCGGAAGGGGAGAGCCGTTCCGGAGCTGTCGCCGAAATAACCCCCCTGAAACACTTCGCTCCTGTCCCTTTCCAGGGAAGAAACAAACCCGCTCCGGAGCTGGTTTTCTTTGTTTAATTAACTTTAATAAAATTAAATTTCCTTTCCTGGACAAGGAAAGGAAATTCGCTGTATACAAAATCCGGGGCGAAAAGGGGAAACAGGGAAGCTCCCCGGGTGGCCGCGGGTTTCGTTGCCGATTTAATTCTAAGTTTTTTTAGGCAGGTGTGGAAAAAGTGCGAAAACTTCAAAAATAAAAAGCCCAGTTGTGCAACCGGCTGCCCGCCCGGTCTCCCGGTTGCCCGCCCGGCCGCTGCGGCCCGTGCTTATTTTCAAGTCGCCCGTTAGCGTGGGGCAACCCCGAGCTCAAAAAAAAACCCAAACACCAACACCCCGGAGCGAAGTACCGCTGCGGAGCTGCGGCCCCGCACCGCTCCCGCCGCCGCC
>NW_009647218.1:255045-257266 GCF_000708025.1 Charadrius vociferus | reverse complement strand
GGTGGGGGGGTGGGGAATTCAGGGTTTCACCATTGCAGGCAGACAGCCCGCACTATAGAAACAAACAAACTATGCGGTAAAAGCAGTTAAAAGTCACAATTCTCAGACTCCGTACGAAAACAAAACAGACAAGAAAACCACAAGTTCAGTGTAGAAGACCCTGAGGGTGCAAAGCAGTCCAACTAAAATCAAAAGAAGTTGACCAAGAAGAGGCCAGAAATGAGGTGGGATACTGGAGAAGGGCTGGGAGATGCTCAGGAGCAGGGCATTAGTAAGAGGAAGGGAGAAAATGAGTGGAAAGGCCGGGGTCAGGGCTCAGCGGTGACCCTAAGGAGCTCATCGGGGACCACATGCGTTTCACTGCAGGGCCCGCTCGACTCCCAACGCAGTCCCTGGGAATGACCAGTGCACCAGGAAAACAGAGGCAGGGGGGACCAATTTTGCACAAGGGCAATTATTTCCGATTATTTGGGGATGGGAGAGGGGATTCATTCCGAGCCCTTTGGGCAATCAGGCTCAGTGTGCTGAAGCGTGGCGTTTGTTTCTCCCTGTTACCGTAGCAGATATCTCCCCTTGGCCATGGAGCCATCTCTATTTCCCCAAACCCTCCCCGACTCAAGGCCCCTTTCACTTCTCACCGAAGTATGCAGTCATTTCTTGAGGGAGTGAATTCCAGCGAGTTATTCTCTAGGGAACCTTCCTTATTTAGAGAGAAACCACAAGCCGGGGAGATCTGGGAGGGAGGAGAGAGAAAAAAAGATCAGGCTTGTTTAGAAGCAGCAGCTAAACAGCTGGGAGATCTTTCAGTTGGTTTATATTTCTAACTCTGTTTGGGTCTTGCTTTACAACCTTGAATGAAAACAAATCGGGATTGTTTCCTCCTTCTTGGAATGTCTGTTTAGGATTTTAAAGGGGAAGGGAGAGGAACTCCACATGGGTTCTCAGGAATCACTGATTTCCCAATGCCCGCAGACTCTTTATCCCCCCGCCACATGCGTGTGCACACACATGCACACACGCAGCCCCACTCCCTCTCAGCCACACATTTCTGCGACATTCGTAAAATTGCTCCGTTGGTTGTTGCAAAGGTGGCTTTTCACCCTTCTCTTAGAAAGGGAAACGTTTTTCATGTGTTAGATCACGGCAGGGTAAACTGTCGTGGACTGTCACACAAATAACACATTGATTTAAAATTTTTATCCAAGTCAACAGAAGCAGAATAATCCCTAAAAAAAAAGAAAAATCCTTTCCTTGCTACATACTAACATCACATTTATTCTTTCGCGGGATTATTTCTAAATGCTGAGCACTGAATTCAAGCGCTTTTCCACGTACGAGAGCACTTGTAATCGGTCACAGTCCAACTCCGAGAGGCGCACACGGACACGGAGTGTCGTTGTACTCTCGTGCATTATTTCCACGCCAGGCAGAGGCATAGTGTGATGTTTCTTAGCCCAGGTAAAAGTTGTTTAAATCGCAAACTATACACAATGGCCGCAGAGTGCCTCATCTGCTAAAACAAACTTAAAACAGCTGAAAGAAGGGACTACAAACTCCCCAGGAGGAAAAAAATGCAAGCCCGGAGAGGGGCAGGACGCCGGGGAGCGGCGGCTGGATGCTCGGCGGCAGCCGTGGCCCAGGGGACGGGGCTCGCTGTGGCGGTCCCGGGGCTTGCGGGCAAGAAGGAAGAGAAGATAAGCAGCAGCTCAACGGTGGCGGCTCCACCGGGCTCAGCCCGGAAGGGAAGACCCGCTCCGGAGCTGTCGCCGAAATAACCCCCCTGAAACACTTCGCTCCTGTCCCTTTCCAGGGAAGAAACAAACCCGCTCCGGAGCTGGTTTTCTTTGTTTAATTAACTTTAATAAAATTAAATTTCCTTTCCTGGACAAGGAAAGGAAATTCGCTGTATACAAAATCCGGGGCGAAAAGGGGAAACAGGGAAGCTCCCCGGGTGGCCGCGGGTTTCGTTGCCGATTTAATTCTAAGTTTTTTTAGGCAGGTGTGGAAAAAGTGCGAAAACTTCAAAAATAAAAAGCCCAGTTGTGCAACCGGCTGCCCGCCCGGTCTCCCGGTTGCCCGCCCGGCCGCTGCGGCCCGTGCTTATTTTCAAGTCGCCCGTTAGCGTGGGGCAACCCCGAGCTCAAAAAAAAACCCAAACACCAACACCCCGGAGCGAAGTACCGCTGCGGAGCTGCGGCCCCGCACCGCTCCCGCCGCCGCC
>NW_009647218.1:250785-253760 GCF_000708025.1 Charadrius vociferus | reverse complement strand
TCCGTTTTTTTTTTTCTTTTTTCCTTTTTTTTTTTTCTTTTTTTTTTTTTTTTTTTTTTTTTTTTTACTTTGCAAATCAAGTAAACACAAGAGGGCGTTTCGAGCCTTTGATCCGCGCTCTGTACAGTAAGGAAAACAAACCGTGAACTTCAAAAGGGTCGGAGGCATTCTGGGGTTAATTTCGCTTCCTAAACGGCTGTTTTTTTTTTTTTTTTTACTTTGCAAATCAAGTAAACACAAGAGGGCGTTTCGAGCCTTTGATCCGCGCTCTGTACAGTAAGGAAAACAAACCGTGAACTTCAAAAGGGACGGAGGCATTCTGGGGTTAATTTCGCTTCCTAAACGGCTGAACACGGCAATAAATCATAAATTCCCTCCCCTCCAGGAAAGCTCTAATGGGAGGAATATGTACCCAAAGCGCCCTTCACCATTGGCAACCCCGGAGACGGCGTAGGCTGTAATCTGACGGATCAAATATTCGTGCGGGAGATATTATAAATCAACAGGTTTAATAAATCTTTGCAGGCGACGGCTCCGCGGGGCCGGGACGAGAGGGGGGCGGAGAGGAGGGGATGGAGAGGGGGAGCGCCCGACGGTAATGTGGGTACCGTGAAAATTCACTTCCTCGCAAGAACTCCATTAAGTAAACCTAACACCGAAATGTTGTCTGGCAATCTGTCTTGAAAAGGTTACAGCGTGTTAAAGATTTGGAAAGCTCCATAAAGCAGCAAAGATTATGAAGTACATAAAGGTTTATCAAATGACTTCCCGTGCCGGGACAACCTTTAAACCGAAGGCAAAACCTGAAGCCTGTGATCTTTGCAGCCTTAGCCCAGAAACGTGTTTGAGGAGGGATTCCGTTTTCTGCCGCTTTATAGTATCGCTTCTCTGCCACGTAATTTAAATCTACTTTTCAGGAGGCGATATCTGGTAGTAAAACTAATACCGGGCGATTAGACGTGGTGCTTTAAAACCGCGTCGGGATAGATGCAGTGCGAAGGGGCGCACACCCCAAACCAGGCGGCGACCCTGGCTCCCAGGAGCGGGGAAACGTCCCCTAAACCAGGCTGTCCCCAACCTAAGAGCGGGGGGCAGCGAGCCCGTCCTGGGACCGGCACCGAGGCGAAGGGGCGGCAGCCCGAGGAGCCCCGCCGGGGGAGGGGGGGGAGGGCTGGCCGGCCGCGGAACCGGGGGCGGCGGAGGCGCCTCCGGGCTCTCCCCTCGCTGGTTTCCGTCCGGGGCTGCCCCGCCGGTCCCTCCACACCCACCCAGCGGCTCTGAACCACCCGGCGGTTTTAAGGGGGCTCTTTGATCTGGCCAAGTGTCAGAGTCCCGAGAGCCAGGACTCAAATAACACGTCGTTACGGGGAACAAATTTCTGCAGTCAGCTTTATGGCTTTATTGTCTATGGCACGAATAAACTCGGGGAATTAGCAGGTTAGGGGAAAAAAAAAAAAAAAAAGAAAAAAAAAAAAGAGCAGAAAGCTCACCTGAAATAAAGTACACATCTGTTTCCAGGAGAAAATATGGTAAAAAACACACAGAGAGACCAAACCTGGTGTAGTGGCCACTGGCTGTACGGACAGGGAAAAGAACCATCTGTTATCTCTTTAAGTTGCCCCGAAGTGGATATTTACATTTACAATAGTTTTTTTAATCAGTCGCTTTATAATAGTCCCTGTTACGTGTATTTTGTAATACAAACATTAAAAAAAAAAAGCTTAGTGTTTCTATACACTCATATGTTCACAATTCCTTTTGCACGCACAAGCAGGCGCACTTAAAGCATAGACTACCATAAAATTTAAATAGGGGTAGATTTTTATGGGCTTGTGTATTAATAGTCTCTAATAAAATAAAGCTTACTGTGTATGTGTGTGGTTTGCGTGCATATGGCTACACTCACCGCCTAGTTTTCAAATTGTTAGATAACCAGTGCAGGTAGTATTAAAGGGGGCATATACATATACCCATTAACGTGTATTGATAAATTCGTATACATCTGTGTTTGTGTGTGCACGGACTGAGATCTCGTTTCCGACCTGGGAGAACAATATATCATCTCTGATATTTCAACAAGTGGGGTTTTTTATGTCTTAAATATGTTGTGAGCCAGACTACACAACTGGAAATAATGGATTTTCTACTTCCTTTTGGATTTATTTGTCATTCAGTCAGATTAACTGATGAAATTACATGATGCTCTTTAGAAGTTCGGAAAATAAAATCCCGGAGATTTGCGAGGGCATTAAATCGTTTCGTTCCCTCTTTGCGCACACGCGTGCATGTGCATGTACACACGCAGCCCTCCACACGCACACTCGTGCTCCTCTTTGTGTTGGGATTTCCACCAAACGCCTGAGAGGACACCGGTGGGTGCAAAACGACAAGATTTAGGAGCTTTCCATCCACAGGCTTAGTTTTCCCTACGTTTTGTGCACATATGTAATTTATATGTATTTTATAGGTAAATATTTTACCTATACATTGTATATGTGTGTACATTTATGCATTTGATATAGCATGAAATGCAGATAAATCGGTTTGAGCCTCGGCTCCGGGGAACCTCGGCGGACCCCCAGAGGTCGGTCCGCGGGGTCGGTGCCTTCCCCCAGTACCGCCGCGCCGGAGGGGTGGTGCGGGAGGGGTTGGGGAGAGAAGTAGCCCCGCACGGGCGGGAGGGGTGGCGGGGGCGGCTACCGGGGAGCGGCGGGCGCCCGGGCTTTATTCCCTACTGTAGCCCACAGCTTCCAGGCCCTTTAATAAGTCCAAATATTTACCCTCTAGAGAAACGCTTTATGCGGCTGCATGAAGGCCGGTAACCTTTGACAGGAGCCGTCACCCAACACCCCTCCGTAATGGACCACAGTGCGCGTACATCTAATTTATTGTGCTAAAAGTTATTGCAGGGGCTACGGGAGGGGGTCTCCAGACTACAAATAAGCGTTTTGCCACTGAGAGGAAAACACCGCCCC
>NW_009647218.1:250104-250694 GCF_000708025.1 Charadrius vociferus | reverse complement strand
TAATAATAATAATAATAATAACAATAACCAACAAAAACCCGCAGCCCCGGCTCGCGGCGGTACCAGTGCCGGTCCGGGACCACCGGGAGCCAGGGACAGGGACATGGACAGGGACAGGGACAGGGACAGGGACATCACTGGTCCAATCGAGCCCCCCACCTGTGGTGAGAGCAGCCCATGAGCCTTTTAAAACCGGCGGCCAGTGCGGGCTAATAAGGGGGGACATTTCAAGCAGCACCAGCGGCCCGGCAGCAGCGCCCGTGGGGGCAGAGCGGAGGAAGCCCGGTGGGATATTACCCTGTTTGTTTTCCCTTTGATCCGTAGGAAATAGGTCCTGCACTGCGTGACCCATTAAACTAATAAGATTATAAAGATCAGCGAGAGGGGATGGGGTCGCTAATGGTTCCCATCTGGCCCAGATTTCGGCGTTATTAAAAACGGCGAGGCGGCGGGCTTGGGTTACAGGGCGGCGGTGAAAGCGGAGAGAGCGGGGAGCCGGGACCACACATCACACCAATTAGCGCGGCGGGGCGGAAGGGCCCAAGGAGCCGGAGGGGCGCGGGGCGGCCATAAACCACGGCGGGGCAATG
>NW_009647218.1:212687-249339 GCF_000708025.1 Charadrius vociferus | reverse complement strand
AGGAACCCCCCTTTTTTTTTTTTAAAAAAAAAAAAGAAAGTATTTATTTTTAAAAAGTATTTATTTAACAAAAAGAAGTGTTTATTTTGCGCTAATAGCTGGAGAATAAAGAACATCTGAAAGTATATATGCGTATGATTCTTGGTAAATAATCATTCCTCGCTGTTCTTTAAGATTTTTAATTTTTTTAGAGGTGTGGGGTTTTTTTACGTTTTTTTTTTACAGGTTTTTTTTTTACAGTTTTTACCATTGACACCATACTTAAAAAGTCCGTGTCCCCCCCCCGCCCCTTTTTCTTCACTGTATTTCTTGAGTATACACGAACTGATGTCTGACACAAAAACCTCGGGGAAAAAATATAACATTATTTAAGTGTGAAATATAATATTACTTTAAGTGTGTGTGTAACGGTTTCTTCGGAATTTGCCACGTTGCGCATTACACGCGTCAATGACGCCTAAATCTCTCTTGAACGGCGGCAAATATTTCTCTCTACGCTGCTCTGCAGCACGTTTGTAGGCGATGGTGGTTTGTAATGTGCTGCTCTCTATTCACGACGGCTTTTTGCAATATTTGTTCTAAACACAAAGTGAAAAAAATCCCGCGGCGTTTTTGGTTAAGTGCACCGAGAGCCGCGGCAGAGGCGCAAATTTGGGCTCTGACCCTCTAACCGCTAATGGAGTGAGTGTTTGGGATTTATCAGGACCATCTCTAGGATAAATTGTTCGTAACTTTTGCAGAAAATAGGGGCGAAGTCCCTGCTTTATTTACCAGCAAATTAAAAAAAAAAAGAAAAAAGAAAAAAAAAAGAAAAATCCAACTAACGAAAAATTAAGCTAATGAAAAATGAAGGCAGCTATATGAGATGCTGGGTACGGCTCGTTTTCAGGGGTGAGGCTTGGGTAGAAAATCAGAAAATTCAGAAATAGAAAATTCAGTAAAAGAACACTCAGTACGTGGTTGTAGGACGTGGGATGGAAAAGCCGGCCGTGCCGAAGTTCGCTGAGTTAGTGTATTTGGTGTATGAAATTCCTTCAGCGCCTGAGAGAGGGAAGAGCGAGTCTGCCATCTATATCTTTCTGTGCTTGACAGCATGCCCCCGGGGCAGTTATTTTTAAATTGAAAATGTGTGTTCATTTTACTTCAAAATACGTAAAATGTCTTTTTTTAAAATTATTTATTTATTTGCTACACTGTCAAAATTTTTGTAGTCTCTTTTCCAGTGTTTCAGTTACTCATGTAATTTAATAAGGCAGTTGTGGATTTTTTGCCATATTGTTGCCGACATAAATGACGTGGTGAACCACTTGAAAACAGAGATAAAATCTAGGTGAATGGTTGTAGTAAACCCCCATGACAGGACTAATTTCTAGCTTAACCGTGTATTTTTCTAGACGTTGTCTGCTTCTTGTTATTTACGGATACTTTAAGATATGCAAATAATTAATTGGCTGTTCGCATGAGAGTATCACAGTTTCCTGCTGCGGAGGCAGAGGAGGTGACAGAACTGCGTCATCTTGGTGCTTTACCTGACCTAAACCAGCATAGGTAGGAACATTTCCCACAAACCGGGATCTGTGATATTGATAGCTTTATATGCTATTAAGGTCCTGGGATTTAATTAACTCGAACTGCAAAGGGAGTCTTGATGGCTAAAGGTACAGGATCAGGCCCACGGGGGGGAGCGGTGGGTGGTAAGAAAAAAGTCTATTGTTGAAAAACTAGTGTCTGCTTATTTTTATTGTGTCTTAAACCCTGTTTTAGTGTAGCTTTCTAAACTGCTTTTGAGATACAGATCGCCAACATGTCTGGAACTCAGTGGCACAAGATGCTACAGATCTAACTAAGCTTAGTAGTACTTTTAAAAGGATTATGTAGCTGTATGGCTAATAAAAAAAAATGTACTGGTAATACAGGCATGTATAAGGGATATAAATACTTACCCATCAGGGTGTAAACCAACGACTAGATTTACATTGACAAAAATTGTGGTTCCTGGTGCAGGTTTTTTTATAGTTTTCTGTTACAAAGTTACTTGTTGTCCCTTACTTTGAGTCATCTGGGACTGGCATCTTTCTGAAGCAGAACTGTGAAATATATGAGCCACTTTTATGTTTGCCAATGTTATGTATATTTTCCTTTTTGAATACCATAAATCATCATATTCCCTGCTTCATTCAGGGTCTGTTCCCCATTAAAATAAATGGGACTCTTTCCAGCAACTCTGACAGACACTGGATAATGCCCTAAAGGAATTATGCACTATATTTCATGCAACGCCAAAGAATGAATAAACATGGGATCTGATTAGATCTGTTTTTTTCTTGGTGTTACAGTTATTGTGGTTTGCGCAACTGCGAAGCAAAACAACATTTTGCAGCCGGTGTCTGTTCTGTGTATGTTAGAGAAATAGATTTGTTCTTCCACATTTATCTATTTCGTGCCAATATGTTATATAGGGAGCTACTCCCAGAAAGAAAGAGTAAATCTGTTAACTGTACAGGGAGACCCATAACTATACTACTTATTGCAACAGAGATTTAAGAATGATTTGCACCTGGGACCGTACCGCATAGTGATGAGGACAGGATAGCAAAGCAGAATTCCTATTTTCTGCTTCTGACCCTGGGGACCGGCCAGGTGTGTGACCTTGTCTCAATTTACAGGTCTGTAGATGGGGTTAAGTCTGAGTTTGCTTCATGGAAGCAGGTTAAGGATCTTGTTTATAATGCTCCAAAAGTCACCCTTGAAAGATTTCTGGAAATGCAAAGCATTGTTTGGAGACAGCAGAGTCTAGAGTGACAAAAAGGAACCAAAACACAGGCAGAAAGTGTAGCTTCTGCATGCCAGAAAGAGTCAGCTCATGGATGTCAAGCAAAAACATCAGGGATAATTCGCGGATGCATCAGGAGATTGATTTTCCCTGTACCAAATGCAAAGTGAAGACTTTAATTTAAAGTAAGTGGGGTAATTGTGCTTACAGACATGGAAGGAAAAAGAGCACACTGTAGTAACTGTTCAGTGAATTTTTTCGTATCTTGAGTATTTTCAGGGGCATAAAAAATTCTGCTGTTTGAATCACTGAACAGGTTGGACACTTGAAAGTCTTTTTTTTTTTTTTTCCTCCAAGCCGTGTCTGACCTTCTGAAACTCAGTCACAGGAGTCATCTTCTCCACAATTTCTGCTGAGCTAGAACTATTTTGCGTTTTAGTGGTGTAAGTGCAGATTGTCCCAAAGCAGGCTAAGGAATTTGCTTCACTTTATACCATTGTAATTGTGGTTTCCCTTCCCTCCTCCTGCCAATTCTGCTTGAATTATTGACTCACGGTAATGTCTATCGCGCTTGTGTGTCCTGACTGTTCTGACTGTTCAGCGTGAACCCCATGTCGCACCCCTGAAGCAATGAAAACCTGTCCTATAAACCTTCCCTCACCTTGGTGAAAAAAAGAGATAGGTGCATGTAGCTTTACAAATGTCAGGTGCTTATGAATGCGAATGCCGTCCTGGACATCGCCGAACCGCAGAATAAAAAGACCAGGGTGTCATGTGATAAAATGGTTAAGATGCTCAAGATGCTCTATCGGTGTGTAAGGTCTCAGGCGTGTCCACAGGGCAGCACGAGCTTCTCCTCCGGAGTCCTGCTTGGCTTCCACAGGCTGCTCTGGGAAGCGAAGGCAGGTTTGCAGCTCTCACCTCTCAGAGCAAGAGGGCTGCGCTACCCCCAATGTGGGGAAAGCAGGGCACCGCCGTGATTCTTTAATCTGCTGCAGGGAGGTTGGGCGACTGCAGCGACGCTGAAATGTAGCTCCAAAGTGCTGCTTCAGTCCTTCACTTCAATCGCATGGCAGCAAACCAGAATGAATAAAAGAGAAAAAGAGGAAAGGGAGGGACGGGAATGAAGGGGATCTTAGAGAGACAAGAGCTGTGTTAGCTCAAGTTAGCACTCCCTCTGAACACGAGGTGGCTTTACATTTACTGGCCAGGTTTGTAGTTAAAAAACACACAGTTCTTTTAAACACCTTTTTTCTTTTCCAGTGCTAAACAGTTTTGTGCAACCTATTTAATTCACTCAACACCTTTTCTCATCAGTAAGCCAAAATACCTATTCTATGTCTTTTTGACCACCACAAATCTCGTTCAATACCAACACAAAAAATAATAGCAAAGGGCAAAATCTCATTCCCCATCAAACGCACACGGCAACCGCAGGGGCACAGGGGAACCAGTGCATTTCTGACACAGAAAGTCAGGGACAGGTGTAACGTTCAGTCTCCTCCTGTGGAGGCAGAAAAGGCTCACCTTTTGCCATCTAAATGGATGTCCCGGTACATCTGTCACCCTTTGCTCCCATGCAGCAAGTGGCATAAAGCTCTGGCACTGCTGTGTTAACCATACAGGGAGCAGGAGAACCCACAGCCCTGGGGATACTGGGTGATTTGGTGGTGCCCACGTTGTCTCCTCCCAGCCCCGGGCAGCCCGTGTGTCTGTCGCTTTCCTCCACCCAAACCCCTGCCCTCGCACCCCCACCTTCCCAGCTTGGAGCCAGGGGAAGGCACAGGCTGGCTCTGGGATGGTGGGACCCATAGCGTTGCCAGCTCAAAACAGAAAGGACTGGATTTTCCGGGAGAAAGGATGGCACGAAGTGCACATTTGAGAGCAGCCAGTCTCTCCCTTGCCATAACATAACTGTTCCTTGCCTGTTCCCCAGAGCTTTACTAGTACATAATTTCCAGATTATCACTTCCATCTTGTGAATATGGAGATGCTGCTACAGTAGAGTTCATCCTCAGGAGAAAATATTACGCATTTTAAATTGCTCTCTTTGTCTTTTCCCTGCAGATATATTTTGTGCTAACAGGGAATCCAATCTTCAGCATAAACTGGGGAACAACATGGTGAACTATAATAATTATTGGACCTGTTAGGTCTATTGTGGAAATAAATCTGCTGTGAACCAACATTTTCCCTCATATGTTTCACAGAGAGACAGTAACCCTTCTGCTGTCAACGAATTAATTTGCTAAAAGAAGCTGGAGTTCACAGATAAATCTTGAGATTATTTCTCATTTACATATTAGCTTAGCATTTATGTGCACTTCTATTTGTGTGATACTCCTGGGGACAATCCAGGAAACAATATGAATCATCTAATATGTAAAAACTAGGCCACAAGAGAAGGGGGGAAAAAGCCACCTTTTCCCCCTTTTTCCTTTTCCTTTTTTTTTTTTTTTTAATCTTGAATTGTTTTGAATGGTCTTTGTGATAACTTTGTCTAGCACCGTATGCATAGTATTCCAGAGTCAGTTTTGCAGCTGCCTGATGCTGGAGCATGCTTGAAGAAAGCTTTCTGTGCTGCGACTCCTTCGGAGCTCGTGTCATCTCCAGGACTGCTGGTGGGGGCTTGTGTGATGGGGTGGCTCAGACATGGATTGTTTTTTTCTTCTTATTTATGGGGAAGAAACCAGGTCAGAGGCAGAACTGAAAGCACGACCAGTGTGCTTCCTATTTCCTGCAGAGTCCCCAGAGCTCTAGTTTGAAACCATTACTGTTGTTAATTAATGATTTGCCAGCTGTCTGCGCTAATTTTATAGCATTTATGTATGCAGAGCTGTTGTGCCTCAGATTCCTGCTTTAGAGTCCTGTAAGCGAGACACTACAATTACAAAACCAGCACACTTACACTTTCATTTGTTACTTTGAATGTGGTTTCCTCACAAATAATTCCCGTTAGCTTTTCAAATTGGGAGGCTGGCTGAAGAGGTTTAGCAGCAGCAGGGATCTACTTTTGAACATTTTGGGCATTTTCATTGCAAATCTTCACTTGATTTAGGGCAGTAACGTATCAGGAGAAAGGCAGAGTGGTGTTCTGTTGATTCTTATTTTGGAGACATATGTCACTTTAAAACCGGAGTGAAAATGCTGGGCGCTACGATGCGTTAGCCAGACAGATTCTTAAAGAAAACATAATTTTTCTGCGGGTTTGTCGCTGCCCCATTGCCCTGAATGCCAACACTCTGCTGCAAGGCGTACATGGCTTTGCTTGCCTCCTTTCCTTTCATAAACCCCTCTTTTTTCCTGAAGGTTTGGGAAACCGGGTGGTTGCAGTAACACAGTTCTCACTGACCAAGTCCATTTTGCCATAGCAGTCCTGCAGTTACAGTTGGCTAAAGGTTTGGTCAGGTTTTTGTTTTTTTTTCCCCCATTTTCTCCTTTGAGGGCTTGTGTCGATGTGGGCTGTTAAGCAGCTGTGGCATTTCTGCCAGAAATGGCAATATTTCAGCGGCGGCTGACGGTACACACACTATACAGTTTATAGAGTGGGACCCCACTACTCCGGAACTGATTAATCTAAATGACTGGGTTAGTGTTTGGGCTAATCCTGACCTCCTGCTGCTTCTAGTTCCTCTACAAGGTTTATATTTTTCATACCTACTCCTTGAAGTTATTGTTCAACTCGTGTATTATTCCCTGTAGCCAAATTACTATTTCCGGTGCGGGGGGGAGAGGGGAAAAAAAAAAAAAAAAAGCAAGAATTTATCTAAAGCATCTACAGAATTCTTATTTAAAAAAAGAGCAATGGCTTAAAATTAAAGTGACAATAAATCAATGTTACAGTAATTCCAGTTTTCACTAATCTGAGTGGTGATATGGTTCCTATGCACTTGAATTAGGGAAGTTTCATTGCGTTTCAGTTTAAAATGTAGCTGCATGCGTCTCACCTCAGGAAATGGCAAAATGTCTGTGGAAGCCAAGTAGTGGTGCAACGGTTTGGAGTCTTTTGAAATGAACAGTAGTGTTATACAAACGCTGAATTACCATAATAACAAAAATTTTAGGTCAGCCCAGTGCTTTATAGGCATATGCATAGCACAGGAGTGATCTAAAGAAATCTGTGTCTCCTCTGTGCTTGTTTCTATATTGCCTTTATGGTCCCCTGATGCAGCAGTCTGCAGCTTCTGCTCTCTGTATTGGCTTTGCCTTTATGGTCCCCTGATGCAGCAGAAGCCAATTGGTCATTAAATAAGCACCTTGAAATGCTTGACTATATGTTGGATAATTAAGATCAGAAAGCAAGGTTAAAAAAAAGATCCTTAGCTATCAGCGGGCACAAAATGTGCCAGAGGGTTTCTCTTCTCCTCCTTCCCCCTTCCCACCCCAAACAATCCTTTTCAGTATTGAACAGGTCTGAGAACAATCCAATCCGCAAGGTCGAGATAGGGTCAGGTTTCCTGACCTGCTTGCCCCCACCTCTTGATAATCTAGAAATGAAAATCAATTCTTGTCTTTGAGCTTGTGAGGAGCTCATAATTGCTTTAGACCAAGGCACAGAGTGCCTCCTTTTTCTGCCACCTTTCAATTCTTGGAGATGGGGATGTCATTTTTCAAGTCGGGTGCACTGTCAGGATTAGATTGCGTGGTAACCAAGTAGAAAGATTTCTGCTCGGAATGAGATTTCTTCTCATCACTGCGCCTTTTACTCAGGCCCAAATTATTTTTTTTTCACCGTTATCTATAGGGATATAATATGCTTTGAGCAGATTATCTGTGGAAGATGATTTTTTTTTTTTCTCACGGCCAAAATTGGAGCTCTTTTATAGCAGCTGGAACTAATGGATAAATACAAACTGAGACTAAATTTGGTTCTTGATCTTTTGTTTGCTTTACACTTTCTGCCAAAAATCACACTGATGAAATGTGAGTAGAATTACACCTGATGCTTTTTTCATGTATGTCTTTTTAGCCAACTGAACTCAAACATGGTATCTTCTCCATTATGATGGTCATTATTTCTAGACCGTTTTGGATTGTTGCGAATTCCTGTCCCACAAATGAGTTTGTGTGAAGCTGTGCAGTGCCAGCTCATCTGATGGGGCTTACCTAGCACCGTGGGCTCTGACAGGCAGGTCACTGCCCTGGCAGTCAGGACAATGGGGCTGGAAATCTGGTGCCACCAAACTCCCAGTTAGGGGAGGAGGGAACTTGCTTAGGACCATACTCTCTTCTGATGAGGTGTCCTGTGTGAGCCCGAAATCTCAAATCTTTAACAGTTTACCTGCAACAATTTACAAAATGGAGGGGAAAAAAAAGCTGGATCCATCTTTTTTATGTGAAGGAACCTGGGGACCAACCATGAGGGAAGGGTTCAATGGAAGAGTGCTGTATCGCTTGTTTTTCAGTGGTCTTTTCCTTTTTTCACCTCATGAGTGTGTGTGTATACATATTTTCATCTGTCCTGATTAAAACCACACGGGTGATGCCACACTTGACATTTACAGTTTGTGTCCTTTATGCCTAATATTATGGTTGTTATCTAAAGAAAGGTCACTCTCACCTCTGGGGAAGAAGACCATCTTTATGCAGCTTTTGTTCTTGGGATTTTGAGAAGTTCTTCTGCAGATCAACTCCAGCATTTCTGATAGTAGAGGTATCCTACATACCTACATAAAAATTAGAGAGAAAGCAGCTCTTTCTCCACTGCTATTCTGCTGCTAAGATTTGTGCTTTGGGTATAAGCCCCATTTAGATGACAACAGAAACCATAAGGAAGACAGGGATTTATTGCTAGAATTATTTTTTTTTAATATATAGATATACTGAATGAACATTTTTATGTCTGTTTTTACCTCAGAGTTTCAGTAAGGAGACCTGCCAAGAATTACAGTAAAATAAAGCCTAAATAATTAATTCTGTCAGCAAATGAAGGTACAAGATCAATAGCTAACAATAGTCTCAAAGTTAAGGAAAAAGAAAGAGGAGGGAAGGCAATCCTTGCTTTAGATCCTGCCAGGATGAGCAAAGTAAGGGCAGGATTAAAGTAAAAGAAGATTTTTTTTAAGATTCATGTTGAGTCTTGGTTCTTGTTTTCAGATACTCTGTCGCAGCAGGTAAACTCATGGAGTAATTTTACCGCGAAACCACAGTAAGTCTGATGTGCTGATGGCTCAGTGGTATCAATCTTCCTTTCCCAATAAGGGAAAGTAAAACAGAAGGGCGTCTTTCCCAAAGCAAAGCCCGTTCCTCTGCCGATACCTGCTGGTCTAGGGAAGGTGCATCAAGTAATGGCAGCAGCGTCTCCCCTCCATTTTTCTCCTCTTTTCACGGATTTTTCCTTCCTTTTCTCAGGCTGCTCTCCAGATGGCACAGCCTTAGTAGCAGTGATGAAAGGAGGCTTGAAACCAAAGGCCCATCTTTACCCTTCTTGATGTCAGTAAGAATTGCATCCACCGATTTTGAATTTTGCAATTTGAATTGCACTGACTGATACTAAAAATTAGCATCGCTCTTGAATGAGGAGTGAAATAACGTGTATTTAAATCAGGTAGGACCCAAGTAGGTAAGTTTTACTCAAGTGCAAGCTCTTCTCAGAACCACAACTGCCTCTTCCCTGTACTAATGTATAAAAGAAAACAAAGAGAATTTTTACGTTCAACGGGATCAGAAACACCGAAATCCTCTCATCACCGTCCTGTGCTTGTTAAACTGTCCCCATAAGGCAAGTTCTGGTTACTTGGGCAAATTAGCACCATTCTGAAGTTTTGATGTATATTGTATCTCAGCACTCATTAAATTGTAACTTTAATTCTGGCCTTCCTGTGACTGTTAATTGAGCTTGCATTCTTAGAAAAAACAGAGTTTTGAGCTCAGTATAATTTCTTTTTCCTTGCTGCATTTGTTTTTCCTCGCTGCTTGCCTTCTCTGTGCAGAGAAGACTGAGGTTCTCAGATGAGCTTGAAAGCAGAACGTGCAGAGGTGCTAACTAAAGACCAAAACCTTCTGTTTCTCAAATAAAAATTAAAAAAAAAAAAACAAAGAAAAAGAAAAATTATTTCTGACCAAATGTAAATTGAGAGCTGGCAGGACTTTTTCTTCGTTTCTTTGTTTTGCTTTTGATAATTAGACCTTATCCCTATAATATATTCTACACTGAATTATTGATATGCACTTTCAACCTCAGCCCCCGAGTCCCACTGTGGTTTCTGACGGGGAATTACAAACCACTTCCCTCTCTAACATGTCCCTTGAGAAGTGACTAAATACAAATATTTGTAACCACCTTCCTTGCTATGGATGATGAACCCCAATTTTTTCCTCTTATTTCTTGCTCTTGTGGGCTGTGCAGAGCTGGGTGAGCCCAGACTGGGATCTGGAACCTGTCCTGCTGGTAGGACTGGGGTGGCTCCAGGTGCGGAGTGGACCTGAGGTCTCTGCTTGGCCTGAGTATGGCTGGGCATGGGGCGTGATGCAGAATGACACGTTGCTTTCAGTCTGTGGGTTGAGAAAGGAGGTTTCCTCCTGTAATTTTCAGGAAATGGGACCTGTGAGAGCCCTTTGGCCACCCCATTTTTACAGTCCTTTTTGGAACTTTTACAGATACAGCAGGCTCTGGGTTGCCAGTTTAAATCATGCTTTTCTAAATCATGTTTCCAAAAGCTGGTGATTTTAGTGTCCCCAATTTAGGATGTCCAACCTGAACCATATGAGGAAGTCCAAGCAGCACTCTGGCAGCCAGAAAAGGCAACTGAAACTGTTTTTTTTTTTTTCCCCACAGCATTTTATTTTGACTTGCAAAACCACTTTAAAGACTGCGAGAGCTCCAGACCTTTAGCACACTCAAGGCTCTATTAATTTGAATGGCTGCTGGATGTTGGTCTAGATCCAAATTACCTCAAAAATGAAGCCATCTATCTGTAGATCTTCACTCAACAGGAGCAATATTTACTTCTTTATCCCTTACTTAATGCACACAGCATTATGTATTATATGGGTAGCATGAACGGTAGATAAATCTAGGTTTTGGTTTTGACATGCAATGGTATTGCTAATAAAAGAAAAATGTTTCAAACGACTTTTGTATAAATCATGGTTATTTCTGGAGAAGATTAAACAATAGTTTTGTCCCTCAGGATATTCATGAACAGCTGAAACATTAACCACTGGGTCTTAAATGTTTTATAAATCTGCAGTACATTCCTGCAGTGGAGAAATAAAAAAAACATGATTTATAAGTCAACAGTCCATGGAGGAATAGTCACTTTTGCAGAGGCAGGACAGCACAGCACACGAGGTAGGGTTGGTACATTTTTCCTACCAAAATCTGGGATGGTCTCAGATGATTTACATTTGTGCAGTGAGTTGCAGCTCGTTGTGCACGAGGTGTAATTTGTACAGTAAATGCATGATTTATTCGGTTGTGTGCAATAGCTGCACCTCTGGACTTGCAGGATCCAGGTTGCCAGACAAGCAGTGGATGCAGTGAAAATCCAAGGAAAACCGTTTCCCATAAATTTTTAATGCAGAATTTTGAATGCAAATATAATATGGGCTATCCTTCATAGTACAGGCTATCTGGCAACCCTAGAACTGGGTCGGGTCATAGCCTGCCTTGAACACGTAGCAGAGAATTTCTGTGTTGGCACAGAGAATACCAAAAGATCACCTTGTGCTCAGAGGCCATGTTCCCCCGGCAAGGTGGAGAGCAGGTTTGAGGGAGGTTTAACACCAGTGCACATCATGGCAGAAGCTTTTCATCCTCCCCACTGACTGCAGGTTCAACCAACTATGTATTTAAGGGTAGGTGAGAGTGTATGGGGTTGATCCCTTTCTAATCAGGTTGATATGGACAATTTAGCCACCTCTGCTTGCCTTGTCTCACGATTGCTGGTGCCCAGACTGTTAGGGTGGGGATATTAGGTCTCTGCTCCCACCATTAGCTCTGCATAATTATAATTTCAGCCTAAGGAGTTATTTCATCTCACCTTTGCAAAACATGCACAGATAATTACAAATCTGTTTCGCTTGCTGTGGGCCTTTAGCACAGCAACGACAAGAAAACCCATGAGCCTCCAAGGGAACTTCCTTCCTATTATTATAAGCATATATATTATAAGCGATGTTGCTGTGCAGTTCGTGCTGTATTCGGTGTCACACACATCTTTAATGCAATAGGAGGGAACCTGCTCTGCTGGTGAAACTGGGGCATACGGGTCAGAACTGGGGAGAGGTGGTCAGAAAGCACAATTCTTTGTCCACAGGAACACCCGGGGTTTAGGTCATCTGGTTTCAGTCCCAACTAGAAGATGCTTTTGCCAGGGGGACGGGGGGGTTCCCTGACTGCAAGGCCCATAGCTCAGGGCTGTCTGTTCTGGGTGGGAGGTCCCACTGTGTCCCTGCCTGCAGAGAGAACATCCTGCCAGTCTTCCCCTGGAACTACTGCAAAGTTCCTTGGGCTCATTTCAGGCAACACAGGTTTTAGCCGCAACGTATAGTGTTGGAAAATTTCCAGCTACTTGGGAGGGTGTCTGAGACCTGGTACCCATAAAGGCAAGTGTGAGACCTGTCCTTATACCCCATGTCCACGCTTAGTCTCTGGGATAGTTCCCAGCAGGAGGACTTCACCATTGATGATGAAGGCCCAGCGATCAGCATCTGAAGATATGCACAGGTGTCCAGTGGGGTTTCCAAAAAAACATGCCACCACCTGTGGTGAGTTGACTCTGGCTGGATGCCAGGTGCCCACCAAAGCTGCCCTATCACTCCCCTCCTCAGTTGGACATGGGAAAGAAAAATATAACGAAAAGCTTGTGGGTTGACATAAGGACAGGGAGATCACTCAGCAATTACCATCATGGGCAAAACAGACTCAACTTGGGGAAAAAAAAAATTATTACCAATCAAATCAGAGTAGGATAATGAGAAATAAACCCAAATCTTAAAAACACCTTCCCCCCATCCCTCCCTTCTTCCTGGGCTCAACTTCACTCCTGATTTCTCTACCACATCCCCACCAGCAGCACAGGGGGACAGGGAATGGGGTTTGTGGTCAGTTCATCTCATGTTGTTTTTGCTGCTCCTTCCTCCTCGTTGGGAGGACTTCTCACAGTCTTCCCCTGATCCAGCATGAGATGTCCCTCCCGTGGGAGACAGTCCTCCATGAATTTCTCCAACATGACTCCTTCTGGGTCATGGGTCTTTTCCATGGGGTACTTCAGGAACAGACTGCTCCAGCGTTGGTTCCCCATGGGGGTCACGAGTCCTGCCAGCAAACTTGCTCCAGCATGGGCTCCTCTCTCCATGAGTTCACAGGTCCTGCCACGAGCTTGCTCCAGTGTGGGCTCTCTGTGGAGTCACAGCCTCCTCCAAGTGCATCCATCGGCTCTGGCACGGAGTCCTCCACGGGCTGCAGGCGGATATCTGCTCCGCGGTGCGTGGACATCCATGGGCTGCAGGGCACAGCCTGCCTCACCATGGTCTTCACCATGGGCTTCAGGAGAATCTCTGCTCCAGCACCTGGAGAACTTCCTCCCCCTCTTCCTTCACTGACCCCGATGTCTGCAGAGGTGTCTCTTTCACATATTTTCACTCCTCTCTTCCACTGCAGTTGTCCAGGGTTTTTTGGGTTTGGGTTTGGTTTTTTTTTTCACCCTTTCTTAAATGTGTTCTCCCAGAGGTGCTACCACCATCGCTGTTGGGCTCAGCCTTGGCCTGTGGCGGGTCTGTCTTGAAGCCGGCTGGCATTGGGTCTGTGGGACATGGGGGAAGCTTCTAGCAGCTTCTCACAGAAGCCACCCCTGTAGCCCCTCTGGCTACCAAAACCTTGCCACACAAACCCCATACACCACCAAACCCCCATTGCTTCCCGTGACCAGGCTGTACCGGAATTCCTTGGAAACCTTCCAGGTTATTCAGCCTCTAAGTCACGAAGGTGGAGACGGGTCCCCTCCCTCCACGGGTGCTCAACAGACGCTCCACTGTGCGTCACACCTTCCCGAGGGCTCTGTGGCCTTTTCACCGTGGGTGGACTCAAAGCGTAGCATCCTCCTCCTTCTCCTTCTCCTTCTCCCTCTCCCTCTCCTTCTCCTTCCCCTTCTCCCTCTCCCTCTCCTTCTCCTTCCCCTTCTCCCTCTCCCTCTCCTTCTCCTTCCCCTTCTCCCTCTCCCTCTCCTTCTCCTTCCCCTTCTCCCTCTCCCTCTCCTTCTCCTTCCCCTTCTCCCTCTCCCTCTCCTTCTCCTTCCCCTTCTCCCTCTCCCTCTCCTTCTCCTTCCCCTTCTCCCTCTCCCTCTCCTTCTCCTTCCCCTTCTCCCTCTCCCTCTCCTTCTCCTTCCCCTTCTCCCTCTCCCTCTCCTTCTCCTTCCCCTTCTCCCTCTCCCTCTCCTTCTCCTTCCCCTTCTCCCTCTCCCTCTCCTTCTCCTTCCCCTTCTCCCTCTCCCTCTCCTTCTCCTTCCCCTTCTCCCTCTCCCTCTCCTTCTCCTTCCCCTTCTCCTTCTCATTCTCCTTCTCATTCTCATTGCTTCTCCTTCTCCTTCTCCTTCTCCTTCTCCTTCTCCTTCTCCTTCTCCTTCTCCTTCTCCTTCTCCTTCTCCTTCTCCTTCTCCTTCTCCTTCTCCTTCTCCTTCTCCTTCTCCTTCTCCTTCTCCTTCTCCTTCTCCTTCTCCTTCTCCTTCTCCTTCTCCTTCTCCTTCTCCTTCTCCTTCTCCTTCTCCTTCTCCTTCTCCTTCTCCTTCTCCTTCTCCTTCTCCTTCTCCTTCTCCTTCTCCTTCTCCTTCTCCTTCTCCTTCTCCTTCTCCTTCTCCTTCTCCTTCTCCTTCTCCTTCTCCTTCTCCTTCTCCTTCTCCTTCTCCTTCTCCTTCTCCTTCTCCTTCTCCTTCTCCTTCTCCTTCTCCTTCTCCTTCTCCTTCTCCTTCTCCTTCTCCTTCTCCTTCTCCTTCTCCTTCTCCTTCTCCTTCTCCTTCTCCTTCTCCTTCTCCTTCTCCTTCTCCTTCTCCTTCTCCTTCTCCTTCTCCTTCTCCTTCTCCTTCTCCTTCTCCTTCTCCTTCTCCTTCTCCTTCTCCTTCTCCTTCTCCTTCTCCTTCTCCTTCTCCTTCTCCTTCTCCTTCTCCTTCTCCTTCTCCTTCTCCTTCTCCTTCTCCTTCTCCTTCTCCTTCTCCTTCTCCTTCTCCTTCTCCTTCTCCTTCTCCTTCTCCTTCTCCTTCTCCTTCTCCTTCTCCTTCTCCTTCTCCTTCTCCTTCTCCTTCTCCTTCTCCTTCTCCTTCTCCTTCTCCTTCTCCTTCTCCTTCTCCTTCTCCTTCTCCTTCTCCTTCTCCTTCTCCTTCTCCTTCTCCTTCTCCTTCTCGCCCTCCTCTGCCCGGCCCCGCCCGCCCGCGCGCGCCTCGGTTGAGTGGATGCTGCACCGCTTGTAGTCGTCCTTTTAATGTCTGTAATTAGGAATAAATGTGGGGGGGTGTGCCTATAGGTGTGTGTACCGATATGTGTGTGTGCCGACACATGTGTGTGCCTATAGGTGTGTGTCGATACGTGTATGTGCCTATACCCGTGTGTGCCTATAGGTGTGTGTGCTTATACGTGTGTGCCTATAGGTGTGTGTATCTATATGTGTGTGTCGACATATGTGTGTGCCTACAGGTGTGTGTGCCTATAGGTGTGTGTACTGATACGTGTGTGTGCTTATACGTGTGTGCCTATAGGTGTGTGTATCTATATGTGTGTGTCGACATATGTGTGTGCCTACAGGTGTGTGTGCCTATAGGTGTGTGTACTGATACGTGTGTGCGCTGATATGTGTGTGGGCCTATACCTGTGTGTGCCTATAGGTGTGTGTTGGTACGTGTATGTACCTATAGATGTGTGTACCTATATGTGTGTGTCGATACATGTGTGTGCCTATAGGTGTGTGTACTAATACGTGTGTGTGCTGATATATGTGTGTGCCTATACCCATGTGTGCACCTATATGTGTGTCAATACGTGTGTGTGCCTATAGGTTTGTGTTGATACGTGTATGTGCCTATAGGTGTGTGTGGTGATACCTGTGTGTGCCTATTGGTGTGTGTATCTATACGTGTATGTCGATACGTGTGTGTGCCTATAGGTGTGTGTGCCGATATGTGTGTGTGCCTATACCCATGTGTGCCTATAGATGTGTGTGCCGATATGTGTGTGTGCCGACACATGTGTGTGCCTATATGTGTGTGTTGATATGTGTATGTGCCTATAGCTGTGTGCATCTATATGTGTGTGTCTATACGTGTGTGTGCCTACTGGGGTGTGTGCCTGTAGGTGTGTGTGCCAATATGCGTGTGTGTGCCAATATGTGTGTGTGTGCCGATACTTGTGAGTACCTACACCCTGCGGGTACATAGGTGCAGCAGTATGCACGCACGCACTTGTGCATCCAGGTATCGCCGCAGACACACTATTCCCACTCCTTCCCCATGGCACAATTAAAAGTGCAGAAACACCAGCAGCGCTGCCCAACCCTGCTGGGTGCCCCCGAAACCGGGGAGAGGAAAAGAAAAAGAAAAAAAGAGAAAAAAAAAAGACTTACAAATTAACTATGCATGCCTAAAACCCAGCCCTGGCTTGATACAGTAGGACTTTAAGACGTTAATTGAATTAATTGCAAAGGCTGAGGTTCAAGTCTTAGGAACACAGACTACGTGCCATAATTGCACGCAGCCTTTTTATTTTAGCTAGCAACGTCAGCCAGAAATCCAGAACGGCTTTTAAAGACACCGAGCGACTGCAATTACTCAGCAGTGTGTGCTTTCCCCGACTTGCCGTGGTCCTTCCAAGATGCCTCTTTTAGGTTTTGGGAAATCAAGATGCTCGCAATCATCATGTGCTGTCAAACATCGCTTAAGTTCGGTCATTTATAAACCAATAGTAATTCATAATTAATTAAACACCGAGGCCTGGCTGTCCGTTCCAGTTCCATACGCAGTGATATTGATCTGTGCGCCTCTGAGAGTGAGAGTTAAATAACTTTATTCCTGCGCAGCTCGCTGATTGATAACAGAAGGCTCCAGCCCGTGTTTTTTGTTTCCACAATGCAGCATTGTTCGGGCACATAATAATTTAGCGATACTTCAAGGTTAGAGCACTTACAGCTTATTGTCTCACTGGGCAATCATCTCAAGTTTGGCCTGGAATATTTGTGGCCTTTTGATTGTTTTGGGTTTTGTTGTTTGGTTTGTTTTTTTTTTTTTTAATAAAGGCGCAAATTAATTTGAAATCCAAATTTTTTCAGGGTATGGAGCAAAGCCTGCTCTCAGCTTTGGGTAGGCAACCAGTGCTGGGCAGGCAATGATGCTAGTTCAGATCTACTCCAATATAAAGCAATTTGGCCTTGTAACTAAGCCTTTTAAAATGACGTATGTATTTTGTGTGTGTGTTGCGCAGCCATCGCAGAGCCAGTTGTTGCATGGCTAATGTGACAGCTACAGAAAAGTAGCTGTTTTCCTGTTTCAGGGCTTACCACTATCAGCAGATGCTGAGGAAGGAACCCAGAAATTCGAACCACAGCCCAGGGCAGATAAACACCTTTTTATTTTACCTTTAATCTAAAAAATAAAAGAACGAAATTCTCATTCTGATACAGAAAGAAAGTTTTAAATGATGGTGTACATTCATGTAAATAGGTTTTGAGGCTAGCGGGCCAAGGAATCAGTATCTAACCTGTGCCAGGCTTTCTCCAAGCCCCGTGGGCACTGGGACGGTGGTGCCCTTGAGGTGGTTTGAGTTACACCTGCTCAGGTCCTTCTGGGCTGGAGAAGAAAAATGAGGGGTAAGAAGGAAAGAAGGAATAGGTTTGCACCAAATCTCTGCCGCAGAGCTGGTGGAGTCGAGAAACCTGCACAAAAACAGAAAACATGACAGTTGTTTGTTTTCATGTTGATAAATTCCTCAAGTGAAGGCTGGAAACTTGCCGACTGCTGGACAAGCTGCCCAAGCGCAGCGAGCTAAGCATTAACCCCACGTCCTTTGGCACGGGGTTATAGTGAGCACTTTGCTCTTTCTCATCACTGAAAACACTGTCCAGAGGCGGCGATGGCTCACCACCATGGCCAGCATCGCTCAGAGCTCCCTGCCCAACCTGGCTCGACAGCCTAAGGAGCAGCCCATCCAGAAACTTAATAAATAAACCTTTGGAGCTCCCACCCCTCGCTGTGTGCCAAGACTGGGGTTTGGCACGCTTCAGGCGCAGCAGAGCACAAGTATTTTTATGCGGCCTCACCTTTGTGCAGTCAAACGGTCCCTGGTCATGTTAGGGAGTTCAGAGCATCTCCCTTACCTCTGGAGCATCACGGCTGCCATCAGGGCTCTGTCTCCGGGGAGGAGACCTGGGAACAGCAGTCCACTATTTACATGTAGGAAATCATCATCAAGAGGTGTCTCCTGCATTTTCCTTTCCACAGGAGCCAGAGGTCTGGTATTACCATATCAGAGAGGGTTTGTGCCTGGAGAGGAGCACATCATGTTGGCTTCTGGAGGCTGGCATTGTTGTTCATCCTAGTTTTGTCATGTGTGATTCAAAAAAGTAAGGATGGAGCCTAGAAGCACCCGAATGCTCTTTGCTTTTGAAAAAATACAACAAAGGCTCAGCTGGCTGTCTTTGGAGGTCATAGAAATCCCCCTCTGTTGAACTCCTTCTTTCACTTCATTCCTTGTAAAACAAGTTGTGGATGCCCCATCCATGGAAGTGTTCAAGGTCAGGTTGGACAGGCCTTCGAGCAACCTGATCTAGTGATAGATATCCCTGCCCACAGCAGGGGAGTTGGACTAGGTGATCTTTAAAGGTCCCTTCCAACCCAAAGCATTCTCTGATTCTTTGAAAACTGTTTCATATGGATTCATTGCATTTTTCCCTTGCTTAAGGTGCCCCTTGGGGCACCATTCAAGATACTTTGCATAATAAGGAGGACAGCACCCAAACAGATGATTCCCACCTCTACGGATAGAATGGCTTCTCTGACAGGGGCTGGAAAGCAACATTAAACCTAACTCAGTGACCCCCCAGATTTCCTTTTGCTGTGAGAGCAATGTCAAGAAAAATCTGTTGGTGAACTTCGCTGAATGTGTTCCCCAACAGCATCCTGACAGTATTGTGAATAATCAAGGAAACAATTCTGTTCCCACACCCATGTTATCCCTTTCCATGTCTGCTGGGACTGTCCAGGTGCTCAATCTTGATTTTTTAGTTTTTGTGGAGGCTGCTGATCTGCTAGAAACTCCATCAAAACAAGTTAATTCATTTCAGAGAGGTTGTTGAAGAGTCTGGTGATCAAATAGCAATGGGTCAAGTCCCATGGTGTTGTCACCTTCTTCAGTTTCCTTTACTGTTTTCTGAAATGTACACCGTGAATGAGATCTTTTATTTTAAAAAATTTTTGCTATAGGAAGAGGGCCCACAAGGTGGCTCAGGTGGAAAAGAAATGCAGAGCTTGTGATCTCTGGGTAGCACATATAGGACAGTGTTCTAGGAAAGTGCTGCTCTGAAACAGCAGTCTGAGACTGTCCCAAATGATCTGTTGATTTGAATTCAGCTAGTGATGAAGAGGTGCAGAATACCAAATCAGTGCTAGTCAGTGCTGAGGGGACCTCATCTCATACTCATTCGAGAGACCAAGCACTGAGACACAATAGCCTGGATGTGCATTGAAAATTGTATACTTGTGATCTGGATCTAAGGACTTTGGCCTTCTGACTTGCCTACAAGTACCTTCTCCAAAAATTAAGTGCACCCAAGTAAGACTGACAAGCAGACATTTTTCAGCATTTTCTTCCGAGTCAGTCAAAGACGTTTTTGTTGAGCCAACAGTTGCCTCTCTTGTTTGGCAAATCCTTTCCAAAGCCTGTGAAGTCATTTGTGTTATTACAAGATATTTAAAACTGAGAAGCACAGAATCTGTGTGGCTAACAAATTGCTCATGGCAAAAATTGGACATAGTAGCCTTTAGGATATCAGTTTTGCTAAAAGGAAACAAGCACCTATACCTGTTGTGCTCATCCTATTTGGCACTTATCGCTTAAAAAGCCAAAACCAGAACCCTGCAATATTTTCCCATCCAAAATGTAGAGGGTGGGAAGGATGCCTCGCTAGGATGCATTGTTGCCACAGGTACATTCTCACACACCCGTTCCCACAGTGAGAATGGTCTCATAGTCAACTGTCTTCATCAGCTTCTCTCAAAATCAGAAGAGGTGAGTCAACAAAAGCCAGCACCCAGGACCAGGATTCTCCCCACTAACAGACTTGCTCAGTGCTTTCAGGGAGACCTCCTTCAAGATCTCCCAAAGCGCTGGCCTTTAGCTCTCATCTATGCACCGAGACATTTCTTATCAGTACAACAGGGAAGAAAGGTAAAAGATACAGGGTTTTGATCACAAAATATTCCCACAGGTACACCAAGACCTGAGAACCCAGCAAACACTGAGGGCATTATTGAGGGGGTGCAGCAGCCTTTAATCTGGCAGGAAGCCTGATTAAAGTCTTTTGACACAAAGCCTTCACCACCAGGCGTGGTGGTGGCTGAGGGCGGTGAATCACTTCTGCTGGCCCTGGGACTGCTGCTGTGACACCCTCAGCCCTGCTCCTGACCCTGCTCCCACCCCTGCTCCCACGGGGCTCTGCCAGAGCCCCAGGAGTGCCTCAGCCTGATGCTCGCCATAAAGCTATCCTCCTCCCCAACAGAAAACAAAACTATTCTGCTTCATGCTAACACTCATTACTTTGCACTACTGATTCGCTTTAGGAGGTCATTACTACTTCTTAATCTTATAACCATGCTGCTTCGCAAAGCCAGATGTGAAAACTAGTCACTTACGTTACAAGACTGTAGTGTTTTAGGAATTGCTTCAAACCAAAGCCCTATGCCAAATGCATTTAGATAAGATAAACTAGTTTTGCCTAACATTTCCCAGGCAGTATTTCCATAAGGGCAACAGTATGAGATACTCAGGATGCCAAGATCTGCTGAATGACCAAAATAAGGGTGACTTAGAAATTACCCTTTCCACAGATGAAAGAAATCAATCAAACTGGACTTATCTCAAAATCCAAGCTCCTATTATATACACACAAATGCAAGGCCCTCCATATGAAGACAGTAACTGTCCTCTATAGCCATTGAGTTTACCTGAATTGAATTTTGGGGAAAAAGAGATTTTACAGAATATGCATATGTTTTAATTAAAATGATCCAGATTAGCTCCAGGCACCTGTGACCTATGGTGAGAGCTTTCATCTCTGTGAAGACCAACAACCCAGCTGGAGTAAACCCTCTCTGGAAACTATTTTCCTCTTCCCTAGCACTACCTTTTTATGGTCATATATTTCACTTGAGCTTGGCCCCCAGCCCTGCTGCCTCCCCGATGCTCCTGGCCCCACAAGCCGGGGAAGAACACCCACCACGCCAACTCGTGATATCATTACAGCTGTTCATCTCCCTCTGAAAAGACGGGGGGCAGTGACACTCTACCAAAGCCATGTGAAAACTGAATCTCTACAGCTAATCTCAAAAAAGCAGCAGCAGCAGATCGAAAGCACGGTGGGGAAACAGCAGCAGCGAGCTTTCCTCCAAATGAAGACAGTGACATAAGTTCGAGGCAGGGTCTCCTCCACTGTTGTTTGTGTTGGTACCACAAAAAAGAAACTGGCCTCACCCCTCCACAGGAGGAAGGTCCCCGGCAGTGAAAGGAAGTCAGTGACAACCCCAAGGAAACCGATAGCAGCTATAGTGATAACTCTCTAGACCTGAACTTAACTGTACACATAAACTTTAGGTGCCCCGACTGTGGGGTGACCAAAGGAGGTTGTGTATCCAAGAGAGGGACATATGCAGTGACAACTCCATCGGATGCTGCCCCAGCCTCCAGTGACCTGTGGCCCAGGATGTTCGTGTCCCCAATTTGCGGCCAAGCATCCTCACCCCAAACAGCAGTCGGTCTGCCAGCAGCCAGAGGTTGCTGGTCCCTGGGGAGGTTTTCAGGCTTATTGGTGTCTAAAAATACCAAAAATTATACCAGCAAAAAGAAAACCTCCAGACCTGTTGGTGTCTAAAAATACCAAAAGTTATACCAGCAAAAAGAAAACTATATTTGGTGTAAGATGCTTAATTACAGGCGTTAATCAGTTACAAATCTCGTGGCAGTGAGGATCTAACCTTCTGCATGCAGAAGGGGCAGGTTCAGTCTTAAAATATTTACAAAGCTTCCAGGCCATAATTAAAAATTGTAAGTGCCACACCTGAGGCATAAACAAATTGAATCATATTTCACATCTCCTGAAATTTAACCATCTTTCCCAGTTAACTGATCACAGACTGAAGTCTCAGGATATTCTGGGCGCATTTGCTCCAGTCTTTATAGAATTCAGCATTTTTTTTGCCGTCTTGCATCATTTAAGATAGAGTGGCTTTTCATGTTTTCATGCAAGCTTTTTTCAGACAGTCCATAGATTTAAGATATGCTTTCTGCTCAAAAAAATGTGTTGTGAGCTCTTCAGCGAGTGGCAGGGAGTTTGGCCTGATGGGTGCCTTCCCAGGACACATGAGGAAAGAGTTAACACAGAGCCGCTTGCCAACCTGGAACATAGAAAATGATGGATCAGTGTCCTAAATCAGCATGCATGATAGCAATCACATAAACAATGTATGAGTGGGATGATGGATTATATCATTTACAGTATGCGAAAGGTTGCTTAATTTTTTTTCTTCCCCAAAACTGGGGGTGAGCAGTAAAATGGACATAAGTTAATGCATTGCATTAGCTCTTCTTAATGAGAATATTAAAATCTTGAATACAAAGTGTCGTAGGTAGTACAGACACCCATAAGTGTTTTCAGCTAAGAAATTGTAAGGAAAAGAAAGGAGTATAGTTAGTTAATGTTTCTTCTGGGAAAAATCTTTCTTTTTGTTAAATATCACCATTTATTAATCATATCTAGGCACTTCCTAGCTTAATGGTACGTTCAAAGTAGATTATTTGAAATTTAATTTGGAATTCGTTCAAATTCAATTCTCTTATGCCGTAGAAAATTCTTCCGTCTTTGAAGGGCTGATCTTTAGATTAAATGCTTTCCTCTGGAGGAAAACCAATAGCCTACACATGCGAGAATGCAGTTAAAATACTGGCACTGCAAAAGGATTTCTCAAATATTTTTTTTCCCTATTTCTAGAGTTTCCTTGGAAAATATGCTGTCTGACCTCCTGAGGGAGCAAAGCATCTTCTCCACAAATTAGGTTGGAGAGCTTGGAAGGAAAGCAGCCATTTGCTTCGGCATTGAGCTCTGTGGGTTGCTAATTTGAGTTTCTGTAAAATGGAACCAGCTTCAAGTGCCTCAAACGATTTCTATCAAGCGATGACATTTCCAGATAAGGAGAACATTAGCTCCTTCGTTGTCTTTCTCTGCAGCTTCAGCAGGCTGGTTCTTAGTCCTCTGCTTTACAATATTGCTGCACGTTTACTCTAGCTTTTGTTTTCAATGCCAAGTGGCTAGAATTACTGAGAGGATTTCTACACTGTAGGGAAGAACATGTTTGTTTTTTTTTTTTTTTTTGGGGCAGAAGCAGCTGGGAGGAAGAAATGAAGAAGTGCAATTTTTATAGGTCTCGAGGTGAGGAATAGCAAGGGTTGCGAGGGTAATTTAATGGGGAAAAGTCCCCTCAGGTATATGAAACCCTCAAGAGGCTATTGAAAGAAGGAAATTAATTCAGGAATGTCTTGCCAGTCGGGTTATTGATATCAGGAGTGGGTTTTGCTGAGAGCTGCGGGGGAGGGAGAAGTCTGGTGGTGTCACAGCTATGTGAAGTGGGCATGGCTGAGGGGTTGGCATCCACTACCCTCGTTTGCTTCTGGATCCTGACAAATATCATGGCCTTTGAAGCTACTTCTGTACTGAAGGTCAGGTCTGCTCTTTGTCCCACTGATGCTGCAGCCCAGCTGGACGGGGGCACTGTTCCTGCCTGGTCCATATGCCCCAGCTCCCTGCCTGTGGGACGAGTGGGGACCCACAGAAATAGTGTCAAAACCCCAAGTTTCACATTTTTCATTATGACTAGCTGAAAGACCTCGATCAGCTTCTGCAAATGCTGGTGGAGGGAGTCAGTGTGAGGGCTGACCAAGGCCACCCCTGCCTCACGTCGTTCTTCCCTGAGAGGTTCTGCTGAGGCTGTTCAGAGAGAGAAACGCACCCGGAGTCCTACAGCGCTTCATGGTCAGTAATAAAGTCACGCCTGCAATTCAGTTCCTTTGCTGTGACAAAAAAAAAAAGCAGTCCCAAAGCACCCTACCAAGTGCCTTCTCTCAATTAACATGAGGAGAAATGACATTTCATCACTTGTGTAATGAGCTTAATAACGTTTAATGTTCACTTAATACTATTATTGGTGGCTGACTGCGGAATAAAGCCAGGTTGATAGGGATTAGTGGCTTTAATGCCAAGGATAGCTGCGTTGGAAGATGGTCATTTTATTTTTCACTGAGATCATTATTATTGCTGTCATCTGTACTGCTGGTGTAATTTCTATAGCAGCATTAGGAAGCCTTCGTTACTCACCACTATACAAGTACATGCCAAAAAAGTTACCATTGCCACGGGCGGTTTATGACCTGTGGGGGAACACGCAGTACTGCCTTACTGATACCACTGCTGCAGGACTATGGTACTGCTCTTAAGCAGTACCTTCTAGCAGCCTTCTAGGGTTTTTTTTTTTAAAGATTATTGTTGTTGTTGTTGTTGCTATTACTACTACTATTGCTCGCCAGCAGGGACTGGATTTTTCTCTGTTCAACAGATATCCAGCAATGAAAGATCTGAAAAATGAGCGACACAAGAAGTTACAAAGCAGATTAACAGAATTAATGGTAACAACCATCCAGTCCTGGGAATTGTGTTCTGAGCTTTGAGCTTCAGACGACCTCTGTTTTTTAAAACAGTTTATTCTGTTCATCAGTCTTTGCTATTTTTTTAATGCTAAAAAATAAACCAACAATCCCCAAAGTCAGATCATGTTATTACATATATATGGAGCTCTTGAGGATAAGAACATTTATCTTATTTTCTGGTTCAGTTTGGAAAATAGATTGGCCGCTGTCTGCCATTGTTCCTCCCTTGCTCCCGTTAGGATGACAGTCAGCTCCGAACGGGAGCATTGGCAGCACTGGGGCAGAAATAATTTTCGAAGGGTCGCAGTGTTTGGACATGCGAGCGAGGGCCTTGATACAATAATGTCGTTCACTCACAATGTTGGCTTTTTTTCTGATTTGAGTCGCCTTGGAAGCAAAAGCAACTCGAAAGGCAGCTTGCTTCTGTGTTGGGATCTGTTTCGCCGGCTGTTTGACTGGCGTTGCACATGAATGCTGGTTTTCTGGGGTCAGCCTTAATACCTCATACAAAACCGACCATCAAGCTGCCACGGCATCACTTGCCGCTGAGTATTGCTGCACAACCTTCACTGATGAACAGAAGCAGCCGGATTCCTCCCAGCGTCAAGGAAGGAAATTTTTTTCTACGTCCAAGGTCTTTCACTTCTCCTGCTCTTGGTTATAAATATGTTAGTGCATGAGCTCAGATGAATAATGCTCATACTACAAATAACTAAAGCTGAGGAGCTCTGTATTTAAAGGTGAAGAATCATTTATTTCAGAATAGAAAGTGGTCGGGTTTTTTTCTTTTTGTTTAGCAGCACTCAAACATGAACAAAGTCTTCTGTGAAAGAACTGAAATGATGGGGTTGTGGTCTTATTTTTAAACCTAGAAACTCAGGTACAGATTTCTACCCAGCTTAGGTTTTAAAACATTAAATACTTTAAAAAAAGGGCAAGGAGCGCCATCACTATGAACACGAGTATATATATTATGTCAGCAAAATCTTTCTAACTGATCATTCTATTTTCAAGTGACCTCATCTATGCTGGGTTTTGTTGTCTTCTGTGCAACTCCTCCATTAAGAAACTTCTGTGATTGCACAGTTCAAATCCACACAGGGAATCTGAGATTTTATTGTTCCTCTTTTGTGAGACTGTGGTTAGTTATGACTTAAGTAATGCTTCATAATCTGTTCGCAGTCTAGTATCTCCTTGAAGAAGACAGAGGAGTTTGAGTCTTCTTTTTACAAAATAACTTATCAATAAGTCTCTTTTTGGAAGAGCTGTGCTGATTTAAACTCAAGAACAAGGAATTAAATAAACATAGGTAGGAATGGTTTTGAGTAACTGAAGACTTGCGATACACTGCAGATGCCTTTTTATTCTGAAAGTCCTGAAGTGAAAAGAAAAGCTGGATTTTGTGGGGTTTTGTCCCATAAAATAATTTTGAGAAGCAATGCTAAGAAAATTTATGAGACGTATCAGTGATAAACATCTCTGGCATATTGAGGGATTTATTCATTAGTGACAGTATGACACAGAAACCCACAAACCCATAGCATTATCAGTGCATATCTTGCCCATTGCCATGCTCAGGATTGTCTTGTTACAGCATCTATTTAGCAGGGAGCCCTTCTGACCCGCCTTTTAAATTTGCCCCTGCCAAATCACTGCAGGCCAAACCCAGCCATTTTGCATTTGGCTGCTACCTGTTACCGTTCCTTTCTTTTCCAGCTACTAAGCATCTTAACCCCTGTGGCGTCTGCTCTATTTTTTCCTTTTCTGTGGTGTTCACATTAAAATGGGTCATGTTTAAAACTTCTGCATTGTTGAACAGGGATCATGCCGGTTGAAAAGCAAAAAGCTTAACAGCTTTAAACAGGCTACAATGTAATAGCTGCATCTTTGCTCGTAATGTTTAACAAGATGCGTATCACTAGTTCTGCAGTTCCTCATGCAATTTCAAATGCTTTCAAAGGTGCCTTTTTCCTAGGTGTAGACATTTTCCCCATCACCAGCTCCAAAAGCAGATAGCTCGCTCCTGCAGGCACGTTGCACATCAATGCTTCAGCAAAGCGAGAGGAGCAGTGCCTTTAAAAGGGAGGCCCACTACAGGAATAGGTCTGGAACTCCAGTAAAGGGCAGGAATAAAAACATCAAACAAGTTCTATCAGGAGAAGGCTGGATCGTGTTAATTATGAGCCTACATAAACATTTAAGATTATGCATGACTGTCAATACACAATGGACCGTCCGTGTCATCAGCGGAAGGCTTGGACACAGATCAAGCATAGAAACTCGCTTGCGTTCTCAGCTTGTGCAATAAGTTATTTGCTCATTTTAAGTCAATATAAACTGCCTCCAGCCCTCCTTAGGTTTGCCAGTCCCTAAATGACTTCCCCCACTCTTTGAGTATTCCTCTATAATACTATGGGGATCATCATTGTAATGGCTTTGAAAGAAATCCTAACAAGTACTAAGACTCCTCCGTTTGAAGTGCCATGGGCAAGCAATGCACTACCAACGCATCTTGCCACCGGCAGCCTCATTTGTCTCCTGAAACATCCACCCTAGAGCTGCAGCCCAGCTCACTGTCTACACCACGTCCAAAAAAAACAGGTAGGTTCTGTTGTCTGAGAGAGAACAGGTAGGTATGTAATTCAGATCTGGATTTAGCTCTGCAGTGCTTATGTTAAATGCTCTGGTGAGTACATTTGCAACACTAAATCTCTCTCTCTCTCTCTCTGTTTAACCCACATACCATGTACTTGTCAATGTAAGTAGCAGTATTTTCCAGTTCACTTGGGTGAGCCTGAAGAATGAGTTACACTGAGCTTCAGATAATGCTGGTTCATGAATAGGCATAAAACTTTTCATACCTATGAGTCCAAGCTGCTTTTCTGTTTGACTATATCAGCATTTTGTTCCTGTTGCCACCTAAACCACCGGGCTCCAATCCTGGCAGCTCTGTCACACAGAACTGCCCAGCATCTCCAGCTGGGACACGTTTTGTGCTTTCCACTATCACATGCCATAACCATGCCTTTGTTAATAAAGAGCTTGAGGAGCTGAAGGCATTTATTAAGATCTGGATCCCACGAATACTTGGCATCTTCACAGTCTTGCTTGGCAATCGATGATTCAAACAGCCACATCAGACACAAACTCCCTCACATATTCCTGTTTTCTCAGAGGCTTTGCACCACCTCCCTGCCTGCCAGAGCACCGACCATCACACCTCCTCCCTGTCTCTACACCATCCTAGCTTTTCACCCACTTGTTTTGGTTGAACAAAACCCTAAAACCCTTCACTTTATATCTAGCAGTCATTTCCAAAGCTGCTCGGAGCCTCTACTCATGTCCTGTTGTCCCTCAGCTCTATCATTTAGGATATTCATGCAACAGTAGCATAGCCCTTGCCCTGAGAAAAAGCTACTAGATTGCACCAAATGGCAAATATGGCACAAATACTCTCTCCAAAATCAATTCTGTTGGATGCATCACAGCCTAACGCATCTCCCAAACTTTGGTATTCCAAACACTGGGAAAGGTTTAGCTGTGTGCCTTTCTCCACAGCCCATCCTTTATGTGTTTGTTTTTAAACATTTAAGTTTTACTCCCTATTTGGTGAGAAAAAAAACTCCACTGACTAAAAGGCAAATTCACTCTTTTGGGTTTCCTCACTTCTGCAGTGGTTCACAGTAATTAACTTAGCTCTCAACTATTTCACTAGGTAGCATAAGTCATGAAAACTTTCCTTATGCCTGCAAAAACATCCCTTAATTCTTCCCCAGTTGTTTTTGTCCCTCTTCCTCAAGGGAATATGCCTAGACTAGATGGATCTTTTGTTGCAAGCTCTCATTGCCCAGGAGGAATTGCCCCAAGCTAGCAGCACTGCCATCCTCTGCCCAGTGTAACACGCAGGTATCCCCCCTCCTCTGCATGCATCTGCTCCCTTGTGACATGTGCTATAATCAAATCTTACTTAAAAAGTATTAGCATCTGGTGTGAATTGGTTTCACACTATGCAAAAATCTACGTTCAAAAGTTCCCTTCTGTATACCATGCACTTGAAAAAACTTCACAAGCATCAAAATCTAAAGCCATACTTTTCACATACATATATGTGTTTATGTGCACATATTTAGACAATCATATATCATGAAACCTTTTTCCTCCCCCAAAAACAATTTCTGAAGCAGACTAAACAGCATCAATTTGCCAAAGTATGATCCAACAGCAACTCCTCTCACAAATGCTTTTTATTCTTCGTGCAGGGAAATGATTTCATTCTGGAGACTATAAAACTCATCTGTAGTCCAAAGTATTTGATCAGGTTTCTTTTCACATTCAGTAACTTCGAACGTGACTAAGTGACAACATCTTGTTGAAAGCTTTACATAATTAGCAATACCTCTACTGCTTAGTGTCCCATACACCGAAACCGTGACTGTCAGGTTTGCCTTCATACAACAGGAGTGAGCTTAATGTGGTTATATAAAGCTTAGCTTTTTAACATCACCCTAAAAATAAGCTGCTGATTTAACATGATTTAAGCACAAAGATTTCAAAGCATTGAGAGCAAGATCAAAATGGGTCTGCAATACAAGCTTTTTGTGCTTTCACCCATCGGGCTGCTGACTATACATGGCAAGTGGTCCATATAAAGCTGAAGAGAGCATCTCGGCGATAAACACCAAAGCCTGTGCTCTGAGCTACGCTGCCCATGCCCTTCCTTCGTTTACATGCAACCGCTAAGGTTTGCCTTTACATCTTCCTATTGCTTGATCCCCATTATAACTAAATTTAACACCAAAATTTAAACAGTATGGTTCAGATAAACGAACCATATTGAACAACAATGTAATCCAGAACTGGATGCTTAACTTCAAGCCAAGAACACACAATTTGAATAATGAAAGCTTTTAAAGACAGGATTCAATTTTCATTGTATTTTTATTCTTGCTGCATAATCAAACCCACATGGAAAGCATTGTGCTTAATGAAACTACAAAATTAATATTTCAACAGACCAGCCTCTACACTGAGCATAAGTTGAACAGGTTATTCTAAAATATTTTTGAAAAAAGCCCTTTATGAGAGAAGTACCCTCCTGCAGGCTTGAGCCTGCTTTCTCTTCTTTTCCAGGTGTGATCCAGGCCAGATTGAGAGCAGCTCTCCTCGACCACCAAGCTTTGCCTCCATGCGCTATTCCCTGCATTTCAGTTCTGCCTGGGATTTGGCGGGCTGAGAACACACCAGGTCAGAAAGCAAAGTTGTCATCATACATGTATTTCCTCAAACAGTCACTTACGATACTGTTGTCCGAAACTTTTACCTTGGAGGACTGGAGCCTTCCCTCCCTCCTTAGGGCTTTATTGGTATCAATTGTTTACTGCACAAGGGTTAAGCACAGCTCTGCTTTTTTGGCAGTGCTCCACAAAGTCTCCTCTTTCTCTCTAAAGAAGATAGTTAATTATAGTTAGTTTGCCAACAACAACTGTTTGAGTACTGTGGGCCCTCCTTGGTTTAGCTTAGTTAACCATATTTGAAAGAATGGATTTCTATGGCATTGGTAAAGGCCCCAAGAATCCAGAATTTGAAGTCCACTTTTATTTTCAGATTAATGTATAGCAGAAATTAAAAGGCCATGTTATGTAACTACAGTATTTTATGAACACTATGTTTCAGGCACTTACTAAAGTATCTCAAGAGGCGCAGGCTCCTTTCACACAGTGTAATTCTACGTAAGGCTCCTGAATTAGTTTGGTCAATGTACAGTCTGGCGGTTTAACTTTAACATCTCAAAAAGCGCTTACCAAATCATTATCACATGGACATCGAAGTTCACAGCAGAGCCTAAGTCTTGCTCCTCTGGCAACTTGCATGGCCTCTCCCACCCACCCCCACCTCCACCCCCTACCTTTTCCTCTCCCCCTTTCTACTACTCTCCCCAGCTGTATCTACATCTCCTTCCTCCTCCTGGTCCTCCAAGCTGTACCTGCAGAAGAGGGCAGTACGTTACGCAGCAGCAGCAAAGCAAATATTCTCTAGCATATTTGCTCTTCAAGGCAAGGACTACAAGAGTTTACCTTTAGCAGCTAGTGTGAAACGCACCTTTCCTCCAAGGCCTGCTCTACACCATCAGCTTCTCGCCTTAATGGCTATGCGGGGGATATAGCCATGCGACTCCTTGGAGGCTAAACACGAGAGACCTTGAAAAGGCGGCAGCGCCACCAAGCAGATATTCCTTATTATTATTTGAAGCCTTTATGCCTACCTGACACTACTTGGCAAGGGGAAAACACCAACAGCTCCTTTAGCCTTCAACTGCAGCAAATCCTCACCTCATCAACACTTCTGCACCAGCAAGGACATTCCCTCCTTCAGAGGAGTGTGATTTGCCATGCCCTGCTCTGACTTTGTGACTGCGCACAGGTCATTTCCCCCGGCGAAGGGGCAAGGAGCAACTCCCATCGGCACTGGTGCAGTTTGGTTAAGAGCCGCATCCATGCTAGGAACGTTTATGTCAGTCTATTAACGTCACCGCACCGGGAAAGCTTTATGCAAAGGAAATCTCTGAGCTTCAGTTGTTTCCTCTTGTGCCCAGTCATGACTGAAGGGCAAAACCCACTACTCGTAACAGATTAACAGTCACCCAGGAAAGCGAGAATTCCTCTCCATTAAACACATTTAATCCTGTACTTTACTACTTATTAAGGTTAAGGCAAGAATGTGTCTCTTCCTGTGGGATTTAACTTTTGTTTTACATACTCAAGCCTCAAATCAAGCTAAGTAAGACACTTGACTCAAAGGTGAACGCTATGTGCTTCACATTACGTTTATTCAGATTAATATTGATCTTCTGTAACCCTTCTTCCCCTCTGCCCTCTGTTTTATAAATGAAAGGATTATTCATGTGACAATAAGCAGCATGGAAGAAACTGTCGGACAGGGAGACGACAGCAGGTAAGGTAAAACAGTTTTCCCAAGTATAAAGTTAGGAAGAATCACAGTATGGTAGAGGTTGGAAGGTACCTCTGGAGGTCATCTGGTCCAAACCCATGGTCACGAAGGGCCATCTAGAGTACATACCCATGTCCAGAAAGCTTTCGAATATCTTCAAGGATGGAGACTCCACAACCTTTTTAGGCATCCTGTGCCAGTGCTTGGTCACCCTCAGAGGGAAAAAGTGTTTCCTGACGTTCAGACAGAGCCTCCTGTGTTTCAGTTTGTGAAAGAAGAAACTAAAGGATGAGAGCTGATAGCTGTATCTACATCGATTTCCCCCAAGTAAGACCATCCTTTCTCTGCCTCTTCCAGGGAAGCAGCACCTGAAGGAACTGTTACAGTCAGTCACAATTTTGGGACAGCTGGGAGTCCATATGGCAAAAGCAACGGCACTCACTGCAACAGAGCTTACTGCCTATATATGAACTTCGGCACCTCTGAGTCACCCAGCTGCCATAATGCAGAGCATTAAACAGCCTCTGCTTGCCTAAATAGGACTACTCACACAACTTAAATACACCGTTGCTCATTAGTTTCAGCCTCTTGTACCGTTAATGATGTTCCCACAACTAGTGCTCCTGCAAATTACTACGAAACACATTAAGGATTTTACTGCACAGGTGGATCAACATTCAGTATTGAGACTTACTTTTATTAAAAGCAGAAAAGCATCATTTTACCACAGCTGAAGAACACTCACAGGAGCTCTGCTAGAGACCAAGTGTTGATGCAAGAATGTAGTTTCCAAAACTGAAAAGGCAAGAACCACCAGATAGGGTAAAAGCTTCTGCTGCACAAAAAGGCAGTATCGCCTCACAGCCTAATTGAACTCAAAATAAAGCAGCAATCATTCATCAATAGACTAATGCTGCTTTTTAATAAAGCTCAGGACTTTGTATGCTCATTTCAAAGAGGTTATATATATATATCTGTGCAAGTAATAACTTTTGTTTTGGCTATATGGAGCCAAGTTTCAGTCCCCTCCTTCCTCACTTAATTAGGATGAGGTTCAACACAACACCTCTAATATGCTTAAATATAGGTTCAACTGCACTGAGCTACTTTCAGTACCATTAGCAGTAGTATTCCAAAAAATAAACCCTGGTCATAGCAAAGATTATTTCTGGAGTACAGTAAGCACAACTGGCACGTGGTTGAGTTCCTAGCCTGCCTTCTACTCTAAGCAAGAAAATAGCCTCATTTGAATGGCATTTGCCAAGTTTCCCTAACTTCTACTTTCCTCCCAAAACAAAATCAAATTTAAAGTTGGGATTGCTTAGCTGTTCCAGTTTCCAGTCTTTTAGCTCAATGTCTCTATTTCTACCAGGAGCAGGTTCGCCTCCTTCAGCTCCAACTACAATGCTTCACTGCATGGTGCCATTGACCCATCTCAACTGCTGCAACTCTCCTTCCCATTCTGCACCTGACAGGCACACATCGCCTTGTCTTGGTACCTTAGGGAAAACCACAAACTACTTCTTATCCTCCTGGACAAAGATTTAGAGCAAAGACCATCACTACCATCGAAAGCCCAACACGCAAGCCGCTGCTCTAGGTGGGTTTTCAGAGCACTTCATTCTACATGGATCCAGAGAAGTTTTTTTTTGACCATAGCTGCTAAGGCAGCAGATAAATATAAATGTCCCCGTGTTTTTTGGAGTCAGCTCATGACTTCCAATACTTTATTTGTATTTCATTGGACTCTATGGTCTATTTATAGACTGTTTATCATACAGTTGCTAGAAGTCAGCAAGTCTACTTCTGTTTCTAGTAAAACATTACAAGTTAGTTCTGTGAGAACACACAGGAAAAACTTGTCATTTTTATCTTTTGACATAATTTTTGGGTTACAGGTATAAGAATCAGATTTTTGCTTAAAACTTCACCAGCTCAAAGATCAGACCTCTGGAAGCTAAAGCAAGCACATTCCTCAGCTCCATCAGGTCCAGTGGCACCCTGAGACTAACCAGCCACAGGCTGTGCAGCTTGCCTTTACTCTGTATTCCCCTGTGCTCTTCATTATTCCCCCATCACAAAGCAAACTAAAGTGGCTGCCATTTAGCATGCACACTGCCTCACCATCACTCCCAGCTGTGTAAGGCTTAACTAAATCTAAGGATTTTAAGGAGATCCTGACCTGGAAAAGACAAAAAAATACATAACAGCTTTTATGCTTCTAAAATGTCTCTTTTTTTATATTCTGAATTTAAACTTCAGCACCTATGCAGAGAGTTCAGGTATATACACACAGGGAGTCTGGGCCATGCTCAGATTCATTCAGCCTCAACCTTCAAAGTACTTGACAGCAAACTCCATTCCTGTTCTCCGGCTTGCAGAACAATAAATAGATTGGTAACATTTCCTTTGCCTCTGCCCCTTCAAGTAACAGACCTGTACTATTTTGGAAATTCGTGTAATTTACTCAGCATGCTCATTTGCCACTCTTCCAATGAGGAAGCGACTGTAATTGGAATAGACACTCTGAAGTGTCAAAAAGCACCAAAAAATAAAGCACTGGTTTAGAGTATGCCTCTAATGATACATTACCTAACAGAGAAGCAGAAGACACCAAGAATTCCTTGGAAAATAAGCTGTATCAATGCAGGTATACAGTTCAGCATTCAGACTTTATTTTCAACAGCATCACCAGGTCTTCTTGTTTCCAATTCCTGCACCATCTTAATCAAACAATACTCTTAAAAAGGTTAGTCAAAACTCTTCATCTCCCATTCAAAGCCCCAAATACCACCACATGCCTCAAGTTTGCTTTCAAGTGTCTTACACTGCAACAAAGTGAGAAAGTTCAAATGCCAGGGGACTATCAGATTGCATACATTTCAGTGGAAGAATAAAGCACAAAATCGAAAGCATTGAGCAATTTTCTAGTCCCACCTGAAGGCCACATGATTTCCTGTACCAAAGCAGAAGTGTCACCCAAAGGTCACTATTCAAGTATTACTTGTAGGACAGGAGGTACAACATGCTGCAGATGTGTGGCAACGACAAAAGAGAGGTACCAGGAGGCCAAGCGTTACTCACCTTGCCTTCTCAGCTGGTCAGCTTGACCACCAAGGAACTAAAGCAGGCAGAAAATTGGCTCCAGCTGAAAGACGCTGAGAGAAAGCAGATGAACTCTTCATTCCCACCGCAGCTGGACTCAGGTTTGCTATCTGCCATCACATCCAGTCCAGTGCAAGAGACTTCAGGATCTGGACCCCCCCCTATTCTGGGCTGAATTTACACTGAACTAAGCTAAGATCCAAACATGTTACACTTATCCTGAAAGAGTAAGTGTACGCTCCAGTCTGTGGGTTTCCAGAACTGTAAGCACCTATACAGAGTTTTAACCACCAAATCTGAGTATCTAAGGAGCCTTTATAAGATCTCCTGCCTCCTCCCCCCTCCCCAAAAAAGGCTATTTAGTACAAAAATTGGAAACTGCAATTTGCATTACACATCCTGCTAGGCAGGAACCACCCCTCAATTAAATACAGTGGGACTTTAGCCCTGACAGTACAAGGTGTTTCCCTATAACTGCACTGATTAAACAGTTGCAGACACCAGACTTCCAAGTCCTTTTTAGCAGACGTCACACTGAACAACATAAAGCAGCAGGCAATTGGCCAAAAATGGTTAGCAAAAAGGATTCCTTAAACCTCCAGCATCCAAATATAGCGCTAGCTGGTCACATGGGCTCCCATACAGTAAGTGCTCCTCACTTTACCTACCCTTTGATTAAATGGTTTGAGCCAAAAAGCATGTACTTAGAATATCATTTCAGTTTCCAGCCCAATTCCATGAACGGTATAATCTTCCTGTACATTCCACGTTCAGATTGGCAGAAAGGAGAAGTTCATTCAGGCTTCTAGTGAGCCCAAAAGGGGATCGTTAGCTACAAAAAGTTAACAGAATGAGACCCCTAACATATATGTGTATACACACACAGACATATATTTGTGTACAAATATAAAAGCAGCATATCTGCCATAAAATGAAGCTGCTGTGAAAGACTTGCTAACAAACTGCAGCACACGCACTGATTTTTGATTTTAAATAAATCACCATCTTACTCCACCTGACCTCTAGCAATTCCTGTTTTTCATATTACTCTCATCACTATGAGACCTGATCAGCTGATTACATCCACCTCACAGGAACGTCACAGTTGAGTTTATACATCAAGAAACTCTGCAAAATTTCTGAAGAGAGACAGGCTGACTGTTGCGCTGCTGCCAGATTCCAACTCAAACTGAAAAATGAAGCTCGGTTTGGCTTTCCTTTCTCAGCCCTTCGAGCCACTGTCCATGTTCAATATAGCGCAGGCGTCAAATGAGGTTGTATTAGAAAACCTTGCAACTGCACTAATAAATACTGGTGTCAATTATCCTTCCAAAGCCTCCCCCTTGCACCAGTGAGGATGAAGTATTGCGGTACTAACTTACAACAAACTGTGTGATTTTTGCTGAGGGTTGAATTTAAGTCGTAGCTATCACTCAACAGAAGTTGAGGGGTCTGAGGTTCCTAAAGAGGGGAAAAAAAAAAAAAAAAAAAAAGCTCAGTGCCACAAGGCAAGGCCTAAATATTGAATCAGCACACTTAATGCACTGCATTACAACAGGGCTTTATAGCACAGGTTTTTGCTATGAGCACAAAGTCCTATATCCAACTCCAGCCCCTAATTAGGCTGTTCTTTTACACACTTAAAACAAAGCAGAATTAGGAGCAGCGTCGAGCGTGTTCACATACCCACTACCCACTCAGTTGCACTGCACACCACAGTCGGTTTCACATTTATACCAACAGCCAGGCCAGCCTGACTGCACCGAAATAACCCTCCGATACCCAGATGTTGTGCTATTTTTACCCTGGAAAAGAAAAAAAAAAAAAAAATCCAAACACCCCACAAAACTTCTGAGCGGGAGGCCACGGCAGCAGCAAAGACTTTATTCCCAGGCTGCAGAGGCGCAGGTTTGGGTGCTGGGCAGCGGGACGGGCGCT
>NW_009647218.1:155851-211260 GCF_000708025.1 Charadrius vociferus | reverse complement strand
GGGACAGCAACCTGGAGCGTGGCGGGTGTGTGCGGGGGGAAATCTCGGGTGTTTTTCGAGTTCCTGCTTGGAATTTAAAGGATTTTGGAAAGTGCACGACACCTTTTACTTCAAAGTGTGTTCCCTCACCCTGAAAGAAAAGCTGAGGGGGAATCTGCTTGTCTGAAGAGGGTGTTTTCTGCTCTCCTCTTGAGAAGGTGTACATGCTTCGCTAGGTGTACGCGGATCTCAAAGGACACTGTAGTACAAAATTGACCGAATAAAGATTTGAATTGTTTTTATCTCTTACATTCAATTAAAGTCATTAAAGTTAAACCTATCCTACTGATCAGCTTGTTCCCTAGGCTCGGACGAAACCGCTAACGCAGTTTGAAGAACTGATCCAGGGGGAAGTATGTAGCCACGTAGGCCTCAACTGTGGACGTGCCCTGGTACTTCAGGCTTTTGAGTAGTCCCGGAGGAGCCGTCCACTGGTACGAGCTGCCTGTGTGCACGGGAGAAGGCAGGCGTGCGGCCCCGTCTTCCAGCGGTGTCACCGCACAGGTGACCGCCAGCGCTGGCGTGGTCCTTGTCGTTGTGGGATTGCGGCAATACCTGTTAATCCAAGCCTATGGCTGTCAATTCAGCATCTGAAAGGGAAACAAACTGAAAAATGCTTTGAGATATTTTAACTTTTTTTAGTTTATATTTTTTTTTTCATTTAAACCATCTGATCTTAAAACATAATGTTTGCAGAAGGAGAACCTCAGAAGAATCTAACATTTGAGTACTCTAATTTTGTCTCTTCTTCTTTAGCTCCTTTGTCTTCAGAACCAGAAGTGGCAAGTCTTTCCTGAGCCTTTCGGTTGTGTTTATGAAGCCCTTTCCTCCCTCCCTCTCTGCACCTTCACCGTGCTGTTCCATCTTCAGCCTTTTGCTGCGGTTTTCCATGTGTAGTGTTATTTCCCACCTTCACATTCCCCCTCTGTCCCTGCTTCCTCAGCATACCACCCCTCTGCTGGGCCACGGAGTTGGCCTCAGTTATGTTGTTGCCACTCGGCTGTGTCTATACGGGAATATTGATTTTACAGTGCATATGCTCTGTAAAAAAAATAATCAATATTTCAGTAGATTGAGCAGAGTGTGCGGCAGCGCAACGGAGCCCAGCCTGCTAATGTAACATGCAGGGGTCCTCATTCAGAGATTGAGGTCAGTCAGAAAATGGAAATGTGTTTTCTTATTTTATTGTCTGTTTCAGATTTAATGTAGGTGTTTATGTTATAGTGTTTAACTTACAGCAGGGCACACAGTTGCTTTAAACTCATATCCAACAGAATGTCACACATTGCAGGTGACATACACAAAAAAGCATGCCTCGGGCGTACAATCCATTTTTTAGAGCTTAATAAACCCCCTCTCCCCCTTACCCATCCTATGTCTATCAAACAACAGTTGTGAGGAAAAATTAGTGATTTGTTTCTGCAAATAAAAAATCACTTTCCATTGTTTGGTGCGAACTTGGGTTCTGATTATGTAATGAAACATGCAGTGCTTTAATGAACACCGATATAGCGGCATGTATCCCTGACTGTCTTAAAATGAGTGTAAGTGAAAAGAATGAGGGAGGAGAAATAACGAATGTATGACACAAAAACCAGAGTAAAAACTCCCATCGATTTTAATGGACCTGGGATTTCAGCCAGAATGTTCTCCATGATACACTATCCGCTTTTTAAACCATTGCATCATGCCTTAAAATTTAGCAAAAGTACTTCTTGAAATGACATGTGAAACCACTGCATTCTCAGGCTCAGAGTCAAGATTAGCGTAAGCTAACTATTGTTTCACAGCTCTGGAGAGGCTTGATACGGCTTTATCTTTACTTAATAATTTTATCTTCTGTTTTTTTGTCAGAGGCTATTTTTCGGCTACCAAAACCTCTCACTGCAGCAGTGAGTACAGATCTATACGATGGGGAGAGGAGTGAGTATTGTGTTTGTGAATGTTACGATGCTTTGCGCTGAATAACATGCATTTAGAGATGCTACAGGGGCCCTCGTGGTCGGTAAAAAGGCAAAGGTATTTATTCTTCCATCATTTGCATTGTTAGTTGGAGACTTTGATTTGGCAGTCGTGGCTGGGGAGGCATGCAGGGCTGGAGCGGGAATGTCTTCTTTCAGCTACAACTCCGGTTTAGGACATGACTCATGTAGAAGGCTTCCAAATGTAAAATACTGCTACCTACAGATGCAAACTATACTGCGGTTTCTCAAAAGCCAGTTGATTTTCTTTGGTCACTGATTTCCACATGCTTATGTTTCACTGTTCTGAAAAAGTATTCATTGCTCTCAAGCGTGGAGTTTTTTTTCCTCATAGAAAACTGTTCATTTTAACATTTTTTAAAAGTTCATTAAGAAATCAAATGCAAAAGGAACGGTAATAATACTTAGTATTGCCAGTTGCTGGGAACCTGTGCACTTATCACTCTTAAAAGTGTCCCTTGACACATGCAATATGTCCTAATGCATTTTAGGTATAGTTTAAAAAATAGTAGTACTAGAATGTAAAATATATTAAAAACACTATGATACAATTTTATTTAATTCCAGAATGTTTTCCCCCATATAAGTATGATAAACTGCAATAGAAGTATTATTCCAATTTAAATTATAATGTAAACCTTCCTAGCTGAAGGTTAAGGAATAATAATCAGGGTTGCATTTTACTTTAAGAATCCATCTGCTTTGGCAGCATGCTTCCTAGGCAAGAAGGTTCAAGAAGGTGATTACTGCACAAGACAAGGCAAAGGCACATGATGCAGAGGACCAAGCTGGGACTTTTTTGTGAAGTAAGGAAGAAAAATATTTCACAGAATATTAGCCTTAACTTAAAAGGTGGGAGAGTTTTATGATAGAATTTGCTTTTATGCACAGAAGACTGTCTTCCAAGGGTCCTCCTCTGCCAGCTTTATGAAATAGTAAATTGGGGTGGGGTTTTTTGTTCGTTTGTTTTGTTTTGTTTTTCTTTTTTTTTTAATAATTAGTACATTATAAGAATTAGTATTTAAATCTAATTTGAAACTGGAGCTGTGCAGGATGGAAAATTAATTATCTCATTAGTGGGAAAACTTTTATGGCGTTCATACAATAAGTAAAGACTCAGTCATAAACATCAATCAATATTGTAGAACATTTTAAAACAATTGTAAACAATTTGTATTATGACAATTTGTAGCACTACTTATTCATAAAAGAAAAATAATACAGATAAACTCAGTGGCATATCATTCTAATTCGTAGTTGGTTATTATCTAAGATTGCTCTTGATTAAATATGATTTGTGTTATATCTGTGTAATCCTGTACTTCATTACTATAATAAATGTGCATTAAAACTGCATTATAATGTCCTAATTGTGAAATTGCCATTGAGTAAATTAAGGTTATGAGCACTGTAATGCAGTATTTTACCAAAATGTTATATTTCCTAGTGCTTAAATTTCCTTGCATCTTAGAATCATAAAATTAATTGCTAAAGTTAATAAATAATGATAGATAGTCTAAGCAAGTCAGTGGCAATTCAGGGAAAAGAATCCAGGTTTCCTGAGTTCTCACTGTCTCTAAAAAGGACACAAAGATGATACTTCTTTCTGTAATCGTGGAGATAAATGATTGATAGAAATATAATTTTGTTAGAATCTGACCATCACAAAATAAGACAAGATCAAGTTTCAAATTAAAATTTCAATCTACAAGGACATAATGTAACAAGCTTTCATTCAAGTCCCTCGGAAATCTTTCTATTGACTTTAATAAAACTTTATCAATTTGTAATGTGCTGGCATTAAGTGTATTAATAGCTCCATTAGTTAAGTAACTGATGCAAATTTGCCCATAACATCTCAAGAGCTTAGAAATTTGCAGAATCAAATCCTAGATGTTTCCTAAAAGCCTACAAAGATTCAGAAGGACTTTATATGAGTTACAGATCCCAAACGGAGTGATTCTGTCATCTGCATTTTTAAGATACGGATGGATCTGCAAGGCAATGACTGCTGGGCTGGTGTAAGAGTATCTGCAAAACATTAGTATTTTGGAGAACAATAGAAATTTCAAAATTTGCTTTTGTTGTGCATTGAAATGAAAACAGGTCCTTCCTGAAAAAATGCTGAACTGGACAGAACCCAGTGAGAATACTCCCTTTTACCCTGTCTGAAGCTGTTCGGCTTTGCATAGCTGGCCCAGAAAGAGACTAACATGCTGAATCAATGGGATTTGAACCTCTCTTGCCCATATCCCCCAGGGAATGCCTGAACGCTTAGCAGCCATCTATTTTGAGGAAAAGAAGGGAAAGTTTGTCTTTCACTTTTTTTTTTTCCAGAAATTCACTTCTGAATCTGAGAAGCCTTCTTACTGGAACAAATACTTTCCCACAAAAAGGTTCCGTTTCAGCAAGTCAGCATTTTCAGATACAAATAAATATATTGTGGGAAAATTCCCAACAAGCTTTACTTTGGAGTCCTTCAGAAAAAAATAATGCAAGGGAGAATTGTTGGAATGGCATTTACAAAGGGATACACATACGATCCTCTATAGAGTCCAAATAAAGTGACATGGCGGTATCTAGGACAAAGACTTGAACGAATTTAACCTTTCATTTTTAGGGCAGTAGAAATCCCTGATATGAGAAAATCAGACAGAGATAAATAAACAACCAAATTCTGTACCATCCACCACAAGCCATGATTTAATCAGTTTATAATAACTTCAATGGGGATTGTGCTGAAGCTCCTCGGCAGATTCTGCAGGACCGGAGCTGAGACGGAGCAACCGAGAGGTTATTGACATAACAGGCCCAAACTTTCTTGAACGATGTGTCCTAGACATGGAAACCAAGGGTGATATTGCTCAAATTGGTGAACAGCTACTTATGTAAGTAGTCTCCCTGAATTCAAACCTGTCCTAAAAAGGCACTTAACCATCTGCTGGCTGCAACAATGTGAAAAGGCGGCAAATAAGTAGAGTAAGAACCATTCAGGCTGTAGCCAAATGCTTCTTATAGAGATGGCTGGGGCAGCCATGAAGTTATCTCCTTCTTCCACCTGCCCCGCACTGGTAGCTCAAACTAACCCCGTTGCTTTCACAGGGATGGAGAAGCACTCGCACAGACCACATCCTGTGGTGAAAGTTGTAAAGCCTGACACTATCGCTGCCATTTCTCCGGTGGTATCTTGTCTGTGGCCTGGGTGTTTGGTTGCAACTTTGTCTCAAGCCTGGCAAATCACAACCCTCAGAGCTTCAAGGCTGAGAGACAGAATTCATGTGGCAAAACTTAATGAAAAAATGTCAGTAAGGCAACTGGCGGCTGCAGACTAGCTGCAAGTGCAAAGGATATTAAAGAAAGTCATCCCCTCCTCCCTGCACACATGTTTTCTCTGGGCCTTTTTAATAAAGCAGCAAAAGTGGTGTCATTTGCAGATACTAGTCTTGTATGGAAGTTTGGGAAGCATTTGGGAAGGGAAAACTTTTCTTATAGACCAAATAACCAAAGAAGATAGAGGGTGGTGGAAAAAACATGTGTGATAGTTGTGTTGTGTGACAGTTTTTCTTACCCTCCTCCAAACCATTTGCCTGGCAAATCCCTTCTTTTTTCTTTTTCTTTTTTTTTTTTTCCTTAATTTTTAGGGTCTTATACGCAGCTCACCCCTCAAGGCACAAGCACAAATATTAATTGAATCTTAACTTGCTAAGTATCCAAAGCAATAAAATCCTAGGTAGTAACTACTATTTACAAATATTTTTAAAAATACTATTTGACTTAGAAATATCCTTACTTGATAAAAATCAGAATCTCTCTACCACATTTATTTCATTTCTACTATCTATATCAAAGCATGAATTTGGGGAAGATAGGGTTATTCAAGGAAAAGAAGCTGAATCTGTAGCAGAGAAGCCCTTTCCTCAGTCTCCTTAAAACACGAAAACTCCTTAAAACATGAACAACATGAAAAATTATCAAACCAACCTATGACACGAAGGCATTTGATTAGGAAAGACCTGCTCTAATGGAAAGCCGGGGATGGGAGAGATGCTACACTTCCCGACGGATCCTGGAGCTGTGGGCTTTTCTGGGTCATTCCGGTTCCAGCTCCCTCGGAGACTGTCGCTGTGCGGAACACTCGGCAGCTTCGGTATTCATCCAGGGTGCAGCCTGGCTACTCCAGAAGGTACCCAGCTCCGCGATCATGTTTAAAACATCAGCTCCTGTCTCGGAGGTAACAGGCTGGGTACGATGACTCGGAGTCCCACTGAAATAAGCATTGTACAAGCAGCCTTCAGAGGCCATCTGTACCTCCTCCAGAACACTACGGCTTTTCATAACAGTCTTGAAAGAGGAAGTGCACTCATCGCACCTCCTGGGAATTTCTGAAGAATACAGTTCAAAAGTTTCCGCTTCCACTATTTCCTTATTCTGAAGAAGAAAAAGTATCTTTGTCCGGTCCAAATTTTGAGGAGATGAAGCGAAGTTTGGCACCTTAGGTTCAGGACATTAATGATCACTTAGACTTTCACCTCTGCTCAGGACTGATTTATGGCTTTCACCTTACAGGATACATAATTCAAATCACCATCTGTTAGGTCCACAGGAAGAATCTTCAGGCCAAACCATTACGGCAACCCATTACTCCTCCGGCTTTCTACACCACCAGGAAACATCAGCCAATGCCAAGCTTTTGCAACTGCAAACAAAGGGAAATGGGTATTCCTATCTACCATTACTTTCATAATTGGTTGAACAGGGAAAAAACAATCTTACCAGGAAATCCTCACAAGTCTGAACTACATCTATCAGCCTTGTTTGCTTGCCAGTTCTTCTGATGAACCGCAGGAAATATATTCCAACTCCAGCACAGATTGTTCGGAGGAGACAAGATAGGCTCATTAGCTCGGTAACCTACGGGCAGTAGGCACACACACAAAACGTTCAGCCTTTGGATGGGGTAGCGCAGATGCAACCGAAATGGCTCGCCTGACGCGATGTGTATTCATGTTTTTGTTGATCGTATAACCCTGGCTGTGGTTCCTTATCAATGCGTGTGTGACCTCGATAGAGCAGGCTGTTAGATCCCAAGCTCCCATGCATGAGAAACCTGGAGAGCGCAGGTTCCCCTGCGTGCAGCTTCCCAAAGAACTGTGTTTCCTCTGTGCTGAAGGTTAAGTAACTCTTCAGCAAAAACACTAGTTGATGCGCTGATCACTTATTACTAGAGCCACTCGAAAGGGTGGTAGAATTGCTGGACAGGAGTTCCTAGGCATGGTAAGCCACAATTAGAGTATGTCTTTTTTTGAAAAAATGTATCATTTTGCCAAAGCTACATGTGCACCACAACATGAAATGCATTTAAATAAATAATCTGAATAACTGAACAGTATGTTTAAAATGAAATACAACAGAAAGTAAATGAGGTGTATTCCACGGTTCTGAAGGTTTCTGTTCCCTCCAGCTATACTCCCTATCATTAAATGGAGAATGTCACTGGATTTATTAATTGCTTGTCTATAAAACTTTTAGCAAATTTATATATGCGCTACTCAATTGCTTTCAAATAAAGGAGTTACAAGCTGTCTGACTAAAGGATTTTTTTTTTCTCGTTGAAATCCACGGGAAGTTTTCTGTCAACTTCGTTAAGAGAAGGAGGAAAACTTTTATAAAAGTTCCCTTTTAAAACCAATTGCCTGGAGTCCTGTACTGTAAGAAAAATGTTGCTCTCCAGATCCCACTGTGACGCTCTGCTAATTTTATGAGTTTAGGAATAGCCTGTCAGAATTCTGAAACACACGGGGGTCCTAATCATGAGCAGCTTGTTCCAGCTAGAATCATATTTCCTACGTTGCAGGACAGCAGTGGGAAAAGTGCTTCATTTGCACCTCGCAGAAATGTGCTTTTCCTCCCTGATTTCGCAGCCGAATGCAACAGGACACTTCCTGCGGCCCTTAGCAACAGCCCTTAGCAAGGGCCGACGGAGAAGAGCAAGGAGCAAAGCCAGGACTAGCAAAGAGCTATTGATTCGGGAATGAAAGAGAACATTTTCTGAAATAAAAAAAAAAAAATCAGCTAGTCACAATAACTCTAGGACAAGTCTAACTTTAGTGACTAGAGGGAAAAAGGACAGGCAACTTAAATTGACATTGATCTTGCTGGCATTCCAAGGGTAATATTTTCATTATGATAAAATGTTCTTTAACAATCTCTCCAGTGAATAGGGCACAAACATGCTTTTCTTCTACATTGGTCCTGCCTATCTTCCTGTTCCACCTATTTTTATACTATTAAAAAAATATTTGTTTAGGCAATTCAAACGAATTCCCCCCCCCTTCCATGTGTTTAAGTTCCCTTGCCATTTATGCTATAATGTGGTACAGGAGCGGTAAGACGGCTGAGAATTTTGTTTCAAACCAGTTTGCTGATTTTGTCTCCTCTTCAGTCTCCATTTAGAAAAAACAATGGTAAAACTTGCCCAAAATGTTTGCAAGCATATAAGACCCGGACAGCAGTTCTACAGCACCTTTCCCAACAAACACACAGGTGGAGGTACATACATAAATATAAACATGCTTACCTAGGTGGACAGACAAATATGTTTTGTTCACAGAAGTATTTTTGTGTATGCTGATATAGAATAATCAAGAAAAAGGTGTATATATATATACATATATGTAACTTTTTCAAACATTTTTAAACTTTGATCCCCAAAAGTTAAGAGATGAAAAGATGGAATTTAAAATACCCCCCCCTCTGCATTCTCTTCTTGCATAAATTGCCACGGTTTTCTTTGTCCATCTTCAGCGAGCAATAATTCATCTCATTAACTTTTTTCATGGCAGGGAAATATTTTGTGTGCCTTTCAACACCGCTCCAACAATATATAGTAGAATTACATGACAAAATGTATTGGCAGCAGATACATAACTATTAGTTGTTATTATAAAGTATCAACAATGCATTCATAGGCTGCACAAAAGACAGTGTCTGATTGAAGCCCTGTGGAGTCTTTGTGAAGATTTATGTGATTTTTTTTCTGCAGCTTATGATGTGGCAGAATGACCAGTTTATGATGTGGGTGGAACTTTGTTCAACACATGAAAATGCCTCCGCTCTCCAGATTATGTTCTCCTGTGGTAGGCAGTAATGCTTTCTGCCCTCCATATGGCCACCATGTGCCAGCAGACACCAAATTAGTGTGTGGGTTAAATGTAAAATAACCACAAGAGCTCCTGAGCCAATAATTACAAAGCTCCTTTTGATATGGTTAGTGTATCATTATCTGTACTGTGCAATAATAAAACAGAGCTCATGTTGTCCCCCTCTTCTCCTTCAGTAGCTGGGGAGATTAGTGCAAAACTACCACACGTAATTGATGTCCACGAAATGCTTTTAGGAATTGTCATAGCAGCAGCAAAAAGCACACCAAGTTCTCAGTTCTAATTAGACATTAACTTGAACAAAATGCTGGAGGGGGAAAAAAAAGGGCTTATTCTGTGTATTTACTAAATCTTGCATCCTGTTCTGAGTTGCCCAGTCTCTGGGGTAGATTATCTGCTTCAGGGGGCTTCTCAGACATTTAAGAAGTCCCTCTGTCCATTTAAAGCCTAAATTATCAATTTTTAGCACTCAGTACTTGTGTGGGTAAGGAACAGTCTGGTCTGTAAACAGCGCTATTTTCCCACTTCTTTCCAGGTGCAGTTCAAGGCTTGGATGTGAGGCATTTTATGATTTCAGCCTTGCCACAAGTATCTCAAAAGCTGGCCCTTGCGCTCTTACCCAACAGCTGAGATAAGCTGGGATTCAGAAGTTAATGGTTTCAGGATACACCTAGCTAAAGACTTGGGATGGGTCGTTCTTAGTAAAGGGCTCATGACTCTTTGCTTTGGTGCACTAGATCCCAAGATTTTTGCAAGGGCTTTTTATAGACTTGAGATTTTTGAGAAGGTGAATTTAGCGGGAGGGATATGTTGAGCAGGGAGTGCTTATACTGGCTTTTCTCTTACACTTGGTAAGTTTGGATTATTACTGGTCATAGTTCATAATGGTATTTCGTGTGTGATTATGACTGACCTGCTGTGTTAAATGAAAACAAATAGGACTTCTCACTCATTTGTCTTCTGAACATGTAGTTCAGAACATTCTACCTGCCTGGTCCAGGATGGGCTTCCTACTCAGCTCCTTGCAATGCCTATAAAGCAACAGATGATCACAAATCTTCCATTGTCTGAAAACGCACAGGAATGGAGAAGTTGGTACATATGTAAAATCCAGTTACAAAGTAACTCACACAAATCACAAATAGAGAGTTTTCGTTTTGTCACCTATTTGTTATTTGTAACAACCGACAGTAGTTCTGATGAGCTTTATCATCTTCCTCCTTACAGTTCATTAATTACATTATTATGTTATTAATTAAAGTGTATTAATTATTAATTACGCTGAATTAAATAATAAAGAAAAGTATGTCTCAGGTATCCCATAGGAAAACTATGTGTATATATAAATGTGTACAGGGGCAGGGCTCTAAGGGAGCTGTTGTTACTGCTCTGTAATGGCTCATCATTGTTTCAATGCTTTTGGTGTTACCCTCTGATTGAGGACTGAGACCTGAGGGAGGTGAAAGACACCTCGGTGGCAGCTTCTCCAGCTGTGATTTCCCACCTAGGCTTCACATTCCCTGCTCTGTAAAACCAACAACGTGACACTTCATTGAGAACCATGTCACACGTCAGGAGCGGCTGCAGCTCCTTCTCACATTTTGTATGAGCAATTCCAACTCGGCTTTAATCTTTATTAAGACTGTCAGGGAACAGTTACACAAAAAAATTCTTTCTGATTTACATTGGTGATTTGCATTTAATTACAATTTTGTTTTTATCTAAAATGTGAGCTATATTATTTCTATCTTTTTTTTCCCCCTCCAATCTGTTATAAACTAGTTATTGGTTTCCTAATCCAGACAGCTCCCACGGGTATCAAACACCCTGTAAGTACTAGATTTTTGCACTGGCTCTCTGATTTGGCTGGCAGACATGCAAAATCACACACAGGCAAACTGCTCCAAACCAGGTTGGCAGAGACTGAAAGCTGTTACTATCTGGAGTCTGTCCAGAGATAGATGGGAATTACAGTAATTTTGGAGTCTCAGTCAAGTTCCTGGCTGACCAGTATCTACATCACAAAGCCACCACTATACCCTTTGCTTGGCAGTAATTAGTACTTTGTTAACAGTCTGCATAGGGAAACTGTTAGCAAAAAGCAGAAGAAAGACCAAAAAGACAGTTGATAGGGCAAAAAGCTGAATATCCAAAATAGCTGTATGGAAATATCAGCAATATGTTGAATAAACAGGAAAACTCAAACTCCACGACATAATAGGTGCCATGAAGTCCTGGTGGAACAAATCAGGGACCTGGAATAGGGACACAGACACAGCTTTTTCCAGAAGAATAGACAGGACAAGGCATTTAGACACGTATACTTTCTTTCCACTTCAGGGAAAGCCAAGAAGCTGCCTACTTGACTGCCTTTGGGTGGAAATGAGGAAAGAAAAGAACAAGATGGAGGTCTTTTTGGAGGTCTTTTGGAGAAAACTAAATCACGAGAAAGAAGAAATATGTGAGGCTCTTTTTGCTTGGGCAACTCACAGACATATTCAAAAGAGTCAGCCTCACCCCTACAAAGCACTTCAAATACCTACTGAAAAGGAATAGAGGAGGACCTGGGCAGTTATGAGGGTCCTGGAATATGCTGAGGGCAGTTTTTTTCTCAGAAGGTGGGGAGGTGAGGAAGGATGTTATTTGGGGACACAGCTAAATTGGATTTGATTCAGTTAATAATGAGGGCTTTCTTCAGAATCTACAGGTGGAGGTTAGTCTGGGTGAAAGCAAGTATGAAATGACAGATGACCACTATTTTAAGAAAAGCCTCACTATTAAGGATGAACTACAAAAAAAACAGGTTTCTAAAAATTCATGAGCTGGGGTGGAGGCCTCTTGAGAAGGTAATTGAAAGGATAAAAGACTAGGGCACCACTGGCAGATACTGAAAAAATATATATTAAGGGTTCTGCAACAAGCTGTTCAGGTACAAAGGAAAGAGAAAGCACAATTGCAGATTGATGTGGTACTCTGAGGCATTCTTTATGCACCTGGAAATCAAAGCCTTGCAGAAAACCTGGAAACCAGGACACCTGACTATATAACATGGAAAGATAAAGCAAAACGTTTGGGCACACAAGGAGTTACAAATAGCAGGAGGCATAAAGGCAACTAGAAAATGTTGCCAGAATATAAGATGACAAAAGAAGTACAGCTGTATAACAAGGAGAGCAAATAACAGCCAGCACAAAAGAGACCAAAATATTAAATCCCTTTGTTGCTTCAGTCTTTGCTAAATTATTTAGTGGTGACCAATACCTAATAAAATTAGTTTAAATGAAAAAATAAGGGGGCAGGCCAAAGCAGAGATGGAACAGTTAGAAATGCTTATGTAAATCAGTTATATTCAAGGCCTGATCACATTCACCCAGAAGTACTGAAGGAACTAGTCACAGTAACGTCTGAGCCATTAGCAGTTGCCTGGGAGTATGTACAGGGTGGACCTGAGGGACAAAAGGGGAATTAATATAATATAATATACAAAAATTAATATAATATAATATAATATAATATAATATAATATAACATAAAAATATAATACCTGCCTGTAAAAAGGGGAAAATTAATTATTGGACAATCAGCCTACCTTTGACACCCAGAAAGAGACTCCAACAACTCAGTGTACAATATATGTACAAATACTTGGAGGATAAGAAGGTGTTAAAAAGTAAAACCAAATCACACCAAGTCAGACTGATTTCCTTCTTTTCTCAGATAACTCACATTCATAGCATTCAATAGCCCATATCTTTATTTTAGCATATCTTTATTTAGGTTCTGATCTGGCCCTTTGTGACATTCTTATGAACAAGCTGGAGACTGACTGAAAATGTTATCTGGTTAAGTGTGAGAAAAATTGCTATCTAAAAGAGGACACACAAAAAGTTGCAGGCATTCAGTTATGTGACACACACACAGTGGTTATTTCAAATGGGATCTTGTTGAAGATCTTATGTATCTGGTTTCGGCTTGATATGGATGATATGGGTGGCAAAACAGAGAACACACCTACAAAATTTGCAGGTGACAGTGAGGAGTAGGGAGGGGAGAGCTTCCAGGCAGTTCAGAAACCAGGATCTGAATTCAGAATAGTCTTCACTCCAAATGAAACAAATGAGATGGAGTTCACTAAAAACATATCTAAAGCATTACACTTGGGAAGGGGAAATCAAATGAACCTTTACACAGTAAGAAATAAATGCAAGATTTTCAGGAGTACTGCAGAAAAAAAAAAAAAAGAAACTCAAAGTTATTATAGATTTCAAACTTAATGAATTAATAACATGATGTTGTCACAAAAAACTGCAAGACTTGCTTTGGAAATGTATTCAGAGCTAGACTGTGTGTAAGAAGTGGGGGTTAGGAAGTTTGAGCAGAAGTCCTGTTTCCAGCTCTGGGCATACTTAAAAAGATAGGCAAATTGGAGAGAATCCAGAAGAAATCAACAAAATTGATAAGAATGTATGCAGAAAGGTGGCAGATACTGAGCTGCCTTCTTCTAGAGGGGAATGACAAGGGGTACGACAGCAAGCTTGAAGTGCATAAGCTTGTCACAAAGAAAATGGGTGGTTTGTTGGGAGTTGGCAGGACAAAAAGAAATGAGCTTCATCGGCAGCAAAGCAGAGTTGGATCTGATAGCAAGGACAAAATCCTAGCTATGAAGCCACTTCAGCAAACTCATTAATAAAGGCTGTGGAGTCCTCCCTCCCTGGAAAAGGATTGTATTTTGAACACATATAGCAGTGAAAAGTCTACAATAAAACAATCTAATGTAAACCAAACTTTCTTTTGCAGCCAGGCATCCCAGCCAGTCTTCTGATGAATGGAAGGATTACTGGTATCCTGCTTCACGTGCTCATGCAGCACTATAATTATCATTACCTACAGACTCATTGGGTTCTAATTTGTCCTCCGCTGAGGAGGTATGATTGGTATCCTAGTAACACTTTCTTTGATTTTTTTTTTAATATCAGTTATTTTTACCTTTGCATCCTTTGTGAAACTGCAGACAGTAGCAAAGGCTGAGGACCTTTCATGCTGTGTAAAGTCTATGTCCTACCATGACAGATAGACTTTGTTATGCTCTTCAGGAGCTCTTGGATCATACTACTTGTTATGCCAGTTCAGAGCAGTCACTTCACTCAGCTTTCCTTCTCCAGCAGTGGCTCTTGCCTTCACGGTATCCTCTTAATGAACAAAGAAAACAGCGAACAAAAAAGATTGCTTCAAACCAGTTTTGCTCCTTCTCCAAATCAGTTTTGCTCCCTCTCCCGTGTACTCAGTACAGTTTGGCCAGACCAAACAATATAGGTCTTAATTAGAAAATTACAACTAGACAAAGAACATGGTCATTTCTTCCCACACACACATCCACCATAATATAGCAAAAGCCACCATTTCCAAAATCCACAACTCGCTAAACCAATCCTTGTCTTCAGGCAAGAGGAGCACTAATCCTTCAGTGTCCCTAAATCCCTTCCGAACAACAGTTAGTGGCAGTTTTTAGGATAAGGATTTGCTGCCTGGAGCTTTGGTTTGGGAGGTTGTCTCCAGCACTGTCACATGTCCTTCTTTGATAGACCCCAGTGATTAAACTAGCTACCATTATCACTTCATTGTGGTGATTGATAGCTTCTCTATTAGTCTGCATGGAAATTAAGGTCAGTTGAAACCTCTCCCTGGCTGAAGGGGAAGGTGGCTACAGGAGTGCGGGAATTACTGGAATGTGAGGTGACGGCCAAAATTTACCAGAGGAGACAGGGTGCAAGATGAGTGGAACTGCTCAAGCTCATAGCTTTGCTGTGTTTTCCACCTCCTACCTTCCCTTTTGGGTGGTCAGCGTCTTTTCCCCCCAAAAACACCCTGCCACCCCATCCTCCCATTTTTATCTGAGTCATAACATTACTGCGTGGCTAATGAAATCAAACAGTGAGGTCTGCAGGCTGGACCTTGAGCATAAGCGTCTTGAAAAAGGAGTTGAACAACTCTCTTGTCATCACTTAGCTAACTATGGACGCTCGCCTGCAGTTTCTGCTTGTCTTCATGTTCTTTAAGCAAACTATATTCTCTCATTTCCTAGGAAAGGGCTTATTGCTTCAACACCAGATCTGCTTCCTCATTACTTCTCCCAGGTGTGACTAGACAAACTCAGGATGTTCACTGACTGCCATGGGTGAAGAGACTAGTAATACAGTCATCCTTGTCCTTTCTTGAGGTCCCTCACAAATGTTAGCTGGAGAGAAATCCTGCTTACAGCCTGTGCTCTGTTAGCCTGTGCTGAGCTCAGCTGGTCTACCTCAATGTCTTACATCTGATTTTGGTTAGTACAGAATCTCCAGAGTTAAATTCTGCCTGTACCCTGGCGAGAGGCAGGGAGGGACCTCTGCTCATCACTCCTTGAAACTTGCAAAAGTGAAAACTGCTGACAGATAAAGTATGTCAGATGGGTCTGCCGAGGAGCCACTGATGACTGCATCATTAAAAGCACGCCTTTCCCAGGTTATAGATAGAGCTATTTTCTGCCTATGGAAGTTCCTTAAATATACCTTTATTATAGATGGTTTGAAAAGATGATGAGGATCAACGCTATCAATACCTGGATAAATGATAATCTATTGTATGAATGTCTAACCACAAACACGGTTGCCCAAAATATCTAGACAATTAGTCTTTTCTGTGGATAACTTCAAAACAGAGGAACCAAAAAATGATGGAAAAGACACAAGCTTCAGTCATGAATGCTGCCACGTTTCAGACATCTCATGTTTGTTGCTTGACACTGTTTCTCGAGTGAGACACTGAAAGTAGTCTCTTCGGACTTGTCCAGGAACTGTCTGTTGTGCTGTCTCTGAATTTTTTCTACCATTTCATACAGCAGCATGTTAACAGAGCCTGAGTGCTGGCTCGTACGCCACCTCTACTTTAAATGTATTCTTTTTTGATACAGGACCAAATAAGTATGAGTGCAAGAAAGACATCAAGAAGAGACTTGAAAGAAATGGAAGCTATCCAGATAGATGGCAGAGAAAGAGCAAACAATGGGGAAAAATTAATCCTATCCTGCCCATATTGTGTCTTAGAAACTGAATTTCTGTTTGCCACTTCAGCATTACTTCCGAGTAGCTTTATAATCATCTGTGTCATCATTATTCATTTGTCTGCAACACAAGCATGGTGTATGGCAACAGCACTACAAGATCCTGTTAAAGTCAGTAGTCATCTTGTGCATTTAAATATTGTACACAAAACATAAGATGGACCGGGCTCAAAAAGCTAAGTTTCTGCTTTGCAGACATTAACAAAACAATGCAAAATCACAGAATGGATTGTATTCTCAAAACTTCAGACCAGACCCTTAGAACTAGGTCAGTGCGGTGAACTAGATTACCTGTTAATGTACTCCACAGCTGGGATCCTGCACGTGGTGCTTGGAAACATCAAGTTGCAGAGCTAATACATCCCAGTGCAGCTGCCAGCGTGCTCCCATCCACAATTACTTTGCTGAATGAGACGAGGAGGGTAAAGAAAACAAAGCAAAACAGAAGCTATAAAATTAACTTTTATAGAGTCCCTGAGAAACCCCTACTTCTACGGCAGTCAAAAAAAGCAGATAACCTTGTCCTCAGCTTTGAAAATTAAAAGCAAAGTGGTGATAGTGCTGTTATGCTGCAGGAAGATGACTTGTTCTTATAAATGTGCTGCGCTGGGTTATTATGCTTAATTAATTTATCTTATACTTTGCTGTAGGTACGGACACTTGCTCATGTCTTTGTTGTTGCTGTTGTTGTTGTGGGTTTTTTTTTCCATCAGAAAATAGTCATCTGCTTTATCAAACTGTAGAATATGAAAGCCAGATGCCTTCCATATTCCTTTGAATGTTATGTGTCTCCCCCCACTTAAACATTATCATTTTCCCTTAATCAACACAAGAACGTTTCCTAATCTTTCTTTTGGCCCCTAAACAAAGACAAAGTTTGGCTCAAACAACGGAGGATTTATCAATTGTTAGAGCCATATAATCAATAATTTTCAAAGGGAAGTTGTTGATATCTGGGCTCTTGCCAAGCACCGCTCTCAGGGAAGGAGGAAGTTTGTAGACAATCTTTGAGGGGTGGAGTGCACATCTGTCTTTGCACTAAGGACAACTGGTGAATAATGATTCAATCCGATATTTTTATTTTGTCATCGGTATTTAAAAAGAATAAGTCTGCTCAGGGTGAAATTCTGACCCTTGTCATGCCAGTGGTGAAACTCCCCATCAGTTTTATTTGGATCAGGGCTTCACCCATGGTCTATCACAAGAATGAATTGCCTCTTAATCTGTTGTTTCCTGCAGGCTGCTTAGACAAAAGGACATTATTCATTTAATGCGTATTCTTAACATAGGGCTATCAGAGACTGAAACATGTGATGGGAGAATGAAAACAGCAGAGAAACTTGACTTCCAATTAGATGTAGGAAGAGTTAGAGTTTTGTGGCAATGAAATAATCCTACTGAATGGAGGCATTGCTGATGCTTGCGTGGCTTTGTCTCAACAGAAGAAGCAGCAGAAAAAGAGCAAAGAAGCACTGGTAAGTTGCCCAAGCACTGTCCACTTCGAGTTCAGCTGTGGGTCATGGTATCTGATCCCTATTATCTCTACTACTCCGAAAGCAAATGTGCTTAGAGGAGTCTGATGCAAGTTTTGCTTCCATTAAGTTGCACCTGAAGCCTACTGCCTGCAAAGCTGTGGCCAAGAGAGTAACCAAAGGTGCAAAAATATATCCTGGTCCCAGTTCTTCACTAACTGTGCAGCATAAGGTGATCACAGGAGGATGAAAATGTTTATATGACATGGCATCATCAGTGGAGGATGTGATTTACACTGTATAACAGAGACATTCCCTGACACTAAATAGCTACCTGCATTTTTGCCCTGGGCACCACCAAGGGAGAGACTATCTAAAAAGGAGGCTAAAAGGGGTAATGAGGTCAGTCTAACCAATTCCCAGAAAAATCTTGGAACTCTTTATAAGCAGCTAGAATAAAACAATGAGATAAATAATAGCTGCCGCTGATTTGTTAAGAAAAATTGCACCAAAACAATTAAATTTTTGGTAGCTAGTAGACCATGTGAAGAGGGAGAAGGAATAGCTGCCATATGTCATGACTTTAGTAAAAAATTGAGACTGTCCAAACGGGCAAGCTAGGTAAATATAAAGAATGAGCTTACCAAAGAGTAGGGGCACAACTGGCCAGAAAACTGCTCAGTAAGTATTTACCGGGTCTTCAAAAGGTCTGTCTTAAGGCACTTTTCATCATTTTTATTTGTAAGGTGGAAAAATGTGTATGCGTTAATATTACAGACACAAACCTGGAAGGTTGGAAGGAAGGAGAAGAACTGAAAAGGATCTTGATGAATTGAAGAAATTACCTAGAAATAAGACGCAATCCAATAAGAAGATTTTACAGTTAGGCAAGAGTGATTAACTGCACAAAGAAAGAATAAGGAGTGACTGAGTAGGCAAGAGTTCTGCAGAAAAGGGTCTGGGGCTTGTTGCAGATCACAAGTTGAATAAGAGTCAACGAGGTCACATTGTTATGAAAAAGGCGAATATCACTGTGGGATGGATAAAGAGAATTACTGTCTGTAGGACATTTGAAGTAATCTTGCACTCTACTCAGCATTAGTAAAACCTCAGCTGGAGACTTGTGTCCAGTTTGGGGAAATTAATTTCAAGAAAAATATAGACCAATAGAGAAGAGTTTAGTCTAGAGTTCTTAAAAATGGGGATGTTTCATCTAGAGAAAAGAAAACCGAGGAATGAGTTAACAGTCTTGAAGTATTTTATAGAAGACTGAAGAAAGGAATGGGATAACCTGTTTCCCGTGTCCATGTAGGACTGAACAACGAATAATGGGCTTAAAATGAAGAAAGAATTAAGCTAAACATTAGAAAAAACTTTTTCTAACTCTAAGGGTAGCTAAGCTATGTACTGAACTCTACCATTGGAAGCCTTTTAAGGCTCAGTTATGCAAACCGCTGAGGCACAGGTACAGAAGATGCTGTCTTAGGGTGGGGGTAAGAACAAGATGATCTTCACAGGTCCCTACAAGCCTTATTGTCTGTGATGCTGTGTTCATTTGGAAAGGCCTGAGTTATTGAGGCAATATATATTATCAATACATTGTAACAAAATTCAGATATTTTATACCCAAATGAAAACCGTGTGTTCCAACATCTGGTTTTGTAATAGCTGCCATAATGAATTTTACCTACTAGTTAAGTGATCACATACATTTCTCCTTCCCATACAAAGCAGCTTTTTTCATTAGTATTTTCCAAGGCTCCATTTAGGGCTGTATCTTCTGAAACAAGCTCACTTTCTAACACCTGCAGTTGCTTTCGTTGTTTCTAAAAATTTTGAAGAAATACCATTGAAACCCATTTAGTTTTAGTATGACAGAAAAAGCCAGAGAGTTTTGCCTACTACTTTAAGAGAGCAGTGACTCATTTTCTGTGGATAAATATACCAGTAATATCATAGCAGGCAGTGGAGAGAAGGTCCCCTAGATTATCTAAGCCATCCTTTGCTAAGGCAGGGCTGTTCTTTACAGAGCATTTTATAGCGGTTTTTAATGATTACTACGTACAATGGTTGCATATGGCTGGAGGGTAAGATTAGCTTGACACGCAGGGTGATATGAGCAGCGCTTTTATGTTTTATGGGTTGCCTGTCATGCTGTTGCTCTTACACAGTTCTTTGAACACAGTATATAAAGTACATATGCCAAAAAGAAGCTGTGTAGCCATTCCAAAAGAGCAAAGGGAAGAGCAGGAAGGAAATACCTGCCTATTAGATACATCAGATGAAAATCACTTCATTAATAGTGTGTTCAAAGGCTAAAAGGGAAGGATGTTTGCAGCCAGCTATCTCTGAACTCTTGAAAAGCAACTCACACAAATGCATCAGCATAATTGGAAGTGAGGATCCTCTCTGCCAGCACTCCAGATGATGGGTCTGTCCCACTTCCCCCATCAGTTTCAAACAGAGGTAAGTCAGCATCCAGAGCTAATCCTGATTTCCATCACTGTGGAGGAAGAATCTGGACCGTTCTTCTCTTTTAGATCTCACAAATCTCGTGAATGTCTATCAGTAGCTATGAGCTACTCAGAAATGTGAGAGCGTAGGGTCATATCAGCTGTTAATTTGTTTCATGTTTCACAATCTGCCATGGAAGAAAAGGAGCACTTACAGCACAAGAGACTTTTTTCTTTATGTGTCTGTATACAGAGATGCTGGGCCATCGTCAGACCATTACAGCTATCTAACATAGTCACCATCGCTGCCATGGGAGACAAGTTCAAGGGAGCGATGAGTGATGCAAACTCTAGGTACGCCTGCCAGGCTTGGCTTCCCTGCCCAGGTGGGCTGAATGTCATCCATCCATCTTTGCCTTTGGCAGCTCACAGGCACCGGCTTACCTGATGCACTTTCTACGGGAGCTACGGGTCTGTCCTGTTATGGTATCAGTGATGGATGACACAGATGTCTCCCAGCAGCAGTGGCAGCCTGGGCAGCTCCTACATCTCCCTTCGCCGCTGCCACTTGCTGCAGGTCTTGTGCTACACCCTCCCTGTAGCACTACAACCGCCTGTGAGACTGGGTGGGGAACTCGGCTGGGTTAAAAATAACCCTTTCTTCTGCTGGGTTATTTTTAACTCGGATCAGTTCCTCGATCCAGGTCACCATGTAGCAGCATGACTAGTCATGCCAGGATGTGCCAGTGTATTTGTGGGGTGGAAACAAATAGCTGGAGGAGGGAGAAAGCCTGATTTGGGGGAGAAGCTCCTAGGAGCCTTCTGAGCAGGCATGGTGTGTGTCTTCACCCAGGGTCTCCAGCTGGAGGGGTGCTCAAACGGCTTTGTGCTGTGTGGTGAAGACACCCAGACAGCATCCAAAGTGCAGCGCTTTGTGTTGCTGGTTTGTGGTTTGGGAAAGCTGGATGGTAGAACCTCTAAACCAGTCAGAAGTTGGACAAAGTACCTCATCACTGGCTTTATCAGCTGCTTTGCTCATGTGGTGCGTGTGGGCTTCATAGAAAGCTGGTGATACGCCAGTTTACAGTATGATTTTGTGAACTTTACAGTGTACGTGTATACCTGATATCCTCTATGGTATCTAGGATCAGCTGTTAGACGCTGCAACTCATGCTTAAGTGTATAAAGTAAACAGTTTAGATTAGGTGAAAATGGAATTGTTCCACAGGCTGATTAAGTATGAGCTGACCACAGGAGCGCTTGCTCGGCAGGTTTTCAGGCTGAAACAAGACTGCCGTGGGTAGTTGCCTGGGTATTCCAGAGCAGGGCTTATAAACCAGCCCAGGTAGCAAGCGGGAGATTTTGAGGCTAGGTTAGCAGTAAATAAGGACTAGGAAGCATCATGCAAAGTAAATGAGGGAGACGGAGGAAAATCGGCTGCTTGTGCATGTGCAGGAGTCAGCCAGCGCAAGTCAGGTCATGAGCCCTCAGAGCTGGTACAGCAGCAGGGAAGTTACTGCCCAGAAGAGGAGATCCCAAGCCAAGACAAAGCCCAGCAGCGACAGGAGCGACCTGTTCCCAGACCAGCCTTCCTCAGACCGCAGGGCAGCCCTCAGAAATGAGGGTGATGCTGGGAGGCACCAGCCCCAGTCCTGACAGCAAAGATACCTTGACTTTCCTGAGGAAACCAGAATAAGCAGCTGCCAAGATATCCAGTTATTACACTTCGACTGGAATCATGTTGTCACACCTGCCCTACCTACAGCCTTTTGTTTCCAATCTTGTAGCCAAAACTCCTGCCTGAATTCTTGCTGAATAAACCATTGCCTTGTTCTGCCATTAAGGCTGCCCGGTGTTGCAAAGGGAGACAAAGGTTCTGCTACAAAATTACCAGAGCAAAATGAAGAGCTGTAACATCACCCCAAGGGGACTGCGCCCCAAGGCATGTTCAGGGCCAGACACATGTCCTTACCCCATGCTGTGTTTTGGAAAGAAGCTTCTGCTGCCAAGTATGTCTTGTACCCTACCCCATTTCTTTCTACTGCAGAGAAATTAAATACCAGCTATAACTGCAGGCAAATCCCCAAGCTTCCAAGAAGCAAACTCTGAAAAATGTGATCTAAACAGAAACTGGAAATTGGAATGGCATTTTGGATGGGATCTTACTGGAAACTTGTCTTCTCAGAAGCGGATCCGTGGCAGCATTGTAAATAAACCTTGTAAATTCCTCACCTTTCTGAAAGGTGGCTGGCAAGGAAGTGGTACATAGATGCATTTTTTGTTTATTACATATTTTGAAGTAAAATTTTAAAAGTTTAAATTTTCAGTTTAAATTGTGTTGCCAGGTGCTTATAAGGAAGCCCCATCTGAACCCTTAAATAGGTTTGGATGCATAGGAGATATCCTTCAGATAGGTCTCGGAAGACCACAGTAAAGCATGTCTCAAAATCTTGCTGCTCAAGAGTGCCAGAATAAACCCTTAGCAAACTCATCCGTGTTCCCGAATTTTTTTTTGCTCCAGAAGCCGCTCCAGTATATCAGGACGCTGTGATCAGCACGATGGCAGTTGACACAGTGGGGACCATATTGCTAATCTCCCCATTTTGCAGAATACATGTGTTCTGTGGAGTATTTTCTGCTCTGAATCAGGATGTTTGGGACTTCAGATCAAATGTTCTTACTGAGAGAGTCAGCCAACTAATCTCCATGCCAGGAAATTAAGCCATCTGATGTCCCGAGGTGAAGCTATAGGAGGGTGTATGAGTCCAGAACAACTCGAAATCTGTTTTCTAAATAAATCCTCCTTGGTTTGGAGTCTTTGAACAGGATGGGCAGAGTCCCTATTTTCTACCTCAGTCAGTATTGCCTTGTTTTTATTTTCAGACCTTATCAGATGGATAAATACAGAGTCTGCTACTTACAGTTATCTTTTTACACGCTTTTATCTTTCTAAGGCAGTTTGCGAAAAACTCTATGTGCTGTCTGAAGGCGAGAGAATAACACTTAATACTGGGAAGTTGCAATTTGTGATTCTACCTGTGGATCTTGTGTATTGCAATACTGGAAATAAAGATCCTGGAGACCAAGAGAAACATGTGGCATTTGTTTGGCTCCAAGACTAAACTGCTATTGGCAATGACATTGACCTCAAACAAATGAAAACTTTCAGCTAGATGAAGTCTTTTAAAATTTTGTCTTGCGAGCACAATAGGTCTCTGTCCTCCCATCTTCTGGAGAATAAGGAAAGTCCAAAAGTAAAAACCCTCACCTCTGAATTTTGAAGACATTTCTTCTGCCTTGAAGCTCACTTCTGAAAAGAGTACCTCCGTAAGATAAGTAAGAGCATAGGAGCTGCTGGCGTAGACAACTCATGCTTCCAATGGCAACACAGTGGGGGTGGTACCAGAGACCAGACAATTTCCAAATGGAGAGGTGTGAGGAGAAGATTTATAGGACTTTGTATGCAAATATGAGGTGTCAGTAAAATTTGATAGAGAGCTGTCTCTCCCTTTGATGGAGGGAGTTTTTCTTTTATGAAATTCCGAAGCTGTTATCGTGGTTTGGGCCATTCCCAAATGATTCAAGCAGATGTGCCAGGACCAGGAAGACTACTGAGGCCATTGTTTATAATGGTCTTATTTAGAACAAAACCATCATTAGGCCACTTCTCATTTAACTGCAGCCATTGAAAACTTCAGTTTCTTCTCTAGGTCTGTCATCTTGGATCCCAGTCACTGTCCAGAGATAATTATATTCCTCCACTGGCTACAGAAGGCCTCACATGATTATCTTAGTGTGGTGACACACAAGTTGGTCAAATCTGTTTGCTGCTGGTCCCCAAAGGGGAAGAAGATTCTGTTCCCTCCTATCAGTTCTGCTGCTGACTCCAGTTTCCATGTCAGCTTACGTTGTTCAGCTCTGGCATCCAGCAGAACCCTCCATAGGCCTGCTCAACTCAGGAACCCAGGAGAAAATTAAAGGCATCAGAAAACTGTGCACAGCTGTCTGCCAATTTCATGAGCTGAACTGGTCCAGGGAAGAGCCTAGTGAGTTGCTGAGCTGGTCCTATGATGTTACACCACCATGATAAGATAATACAGATACGTAAGAGCAGTGAGGTCACCTGTTTGTGGTTTTTCATAGGAAGCTTGGATAATTTTGGAGCAATTTGGACAACTTGAAGAAGCAGGATGTAGATCCCCCATAGGGTGGACCTGCTTGGAGTCTGATAGGGGATTTCTGTCCTTAGGAACCAATTGTTCAGGGTAAACATGCTGAAATCTCAAGCCATATTTCTGTTGGTTTGTATAAGGTCTCAGAGGACAGCGGGTATGCATGCGTGGCTTGCGCTGGCACAGAGACCAAAAGAGCTAAGTTTGTTCGAAGCTGAATACATACTTCTGGTATTCTGGACTACTGTCTCTGCAACTAGGAGGTCCAGTTAAGGACCACAGAAACAGCAGATCTGCTAACTGGGCAGTCTCCACAACCAAAGCTGAACCTGCAGGATGTGGGGATGAGGCATCTCAGCAGCAAGAGGCACCGATGGTGAGGTCAGGTCGTCTCTGCCTCACTCCATACACAGCTCACGGGATTGTGTTCAATGCCTGCGTGAATGTCAGCAGCACCATTTGGGGTTCTCAAACCATCTTTATCTGGAGAAATTGGGAGGATTTATGGACTCTATGTTGTAAAGGGCTTGGAAAGGAAGACCTCTGTCTTTTTTGCCTTTGAGGTTTACACTCTTTCTTCCCCTTATCACTAGAAGTTTTGCCAGAGCAGAGAATGGATTTCACCATCAAAACATTAGACAGCTGTGTAAAAGAAAGAGGAGAAGTATTTTTCCAAAAAGGAAGCTCAGATGTTTCTGCCCAAGGCAATTCAGGATCAAAAGAAAGGCACATTGATTTCTCAAATAAAAGCATTTTCAAATGAGAGTCCCTTACTCTTTGGAGTTTTTTAGAAAATGATTTGCAGATGGCACATCTCTCTGCAGTGTGACTTCTTCTTCCAGACGCAGCGAGCATTTAGCATGTCCGCAGTTTGGAGGCATTGCAGCCTGAAGATTTATGTTCCGATTTAGTAAATGAACATATTACGGTGAGTACCTCCTAGGTAAATAACAGCAGTTTCCTTATGAAACGATCAAAGGAAATGCTAACAAAACCCTGCCACCGGCACAATACAAAGTACCCATTTATCAACTATCTGCAATTATTTACACAAGAAAGTCCCACAGAGCCCGAGGAGACACATGGTGCCAGCTGTGACGCATGGCCACGTGCACCTGGAGCTGAGGGGCAGTGAGAGGAGCCCAACCTCTGTGTCCCCTGGACACAAAGGTACGTGAACGGGCATTGGTGCTGTTCTGGGGATGCTGCTCAATGAAAAAGTGTGCTCGTCCATATAGATCAATAGCAAAATGCATGGATTTGGCAAAACATTCAGAGAAGCACACCTTTCAGAAATAGAGGCAAAATCTTTACATCCTAGCTACAGCTTCCAGATGTATCTTAGAGCACCTAGAAATTATTACTGAAATGAAAATCATATTTCTTTAGGGGGCTCTATGTCCTATCTTTGTCAGCTGTGTTCTCACCATGATTTATGTACATAACTTTTGCTCAGTTTAACGAGTAAAAGCTATGCATGTGAAAAGATGAGATATATAATTCTTGAGGTTAACCATGTCCAAGTCCTGCCAGGTGTAAAACTAAGTTTGCTTTAATAAGAGTTGTTAAAAAATAATAAATTGTCTTAAAGCTATACCTTTGCCTTAACAACTGTCTTGTGAAAAGGCACTCTACATTTTTTATTATTTGTGCATTCATACTGAATGAGTACCAATAACACACACAGACATACACACGCAGTGGTTGGAGCACTTCAGTAAATGGCAGTATGGCACAAGGAGACAATTAACAGCAGCGATTTATAGATGGCGTGTCTTGAAGTGTGCCTGGTCACATTTTGGGATGTTGGTTCAGTGCTTAACACAACAGGAGGAGGGCCTCCTGCTGAACCAGCAGAAATACCTTCTTCTCTGCATAGAAACTTGGGGTTTCACTCTAGGTCTTCCCTCCAAACACTAACCCAACTTTCTATTGTGTGTTTCTGTGAAATGAGGTCGCAGTCTCGAGGGTGGCGTGACATTCGTGTGTACGCACTTCAGACTGCTCCAGCAAGAATATATGCCCATGCTTTTGGAAAAGGATGCATTTTTTATTTCAGTGTGAAAACCCTTATCAACATGCTAGCACATGTGGAGTCTCAGGAGACTGTTTGGCAGGAGAATTATATAGAAAAAATTATACTACACCCTATTGAGAAGGGAAATCTATTACAGGTGGGTTAGGTAGAAAAATCTGAGCACTATGTCACTAAATGATTAAAAACACCCCTAGCAATACTGTCTTGGTGCACAGAAGTAGTAAGAACACAACCGAAAGCCCAGTGTAGGTAGCAGCAAAGTGGCCACTGAGTTCGAGGTTTCTGAATCAGGACCGCTTTTGGAATTAAAGAGGGTTTGTAGCTGGATAAGCCAGAAAAAAATGTGTTTTCACCATCAAAATTCTTTTCACCATCAGTAATGAATTTGTTGACAGGTAGCATGCAGAACTGGATACGGACATTGCCTATACATGAAAGATTTAACCAAAAACTACAACATACACCCTTTCAAAAGACTGTATGACAAAAATAAACATCTACAATGAGAATAAAAGCACCTCTGAGCTCCACAATTCCTCATTTTTCAAAGGAGACCTATATAAGAAAATTTACAGCTGAAAATTTCATGGCTATGCTCTCATAGACTTAGTCTTAACCAAGAATAACATAAGCCCCGTTGTATCCAGAAAAACAGCTTTAAGTAGCAAAGCAAAATAATTAGCAGGCTGGTTTCTCCACCACATAAGGCAGTTGCAAAGATTTATAGACTAATATTGCAGGCTGGAATTTTTCAAATTTAAACTACAGCTACCAATGAAAGGTAAGTGTTTCAGCAAAAGAGAAAATAATTTGAGATTATATTTGAAAAAAAAAAAAAAAAAAAAGAAACCATTTGTAGTTTACAGAAAGAAGTACCTTTGAAAAACGACCTGGGGGTTGTAACTATGCACAATTGTTCTTATAGGAGCCAGCAGTTGGAAAGTAGCCGGCCTAACCTGTTTCTCCTGAATGCAAATTCTTCACTGACGCAGTGGAGCGGGGTTGTATAATGTCCGTGCTGGAAAGGGATGGGCAGCAGCCGAAGGAACAGGAGTCTGGCAACCCTGTAAGCAAAGTTAAAACCCCTGACTGATCAAACGCCCTTTCGTATCCAAGGCAGGGAGTAAAGTGTTGAGATCAGGAAAGCCAGAAACTGTAGTTGCAGCGGTGAAGTAACTCTAGAGCTGAGGGGAAATGGGCTGGTCTTGTTTTACTGTTGTCTAATTCTGCTGGGTTTGCTATTTCTATGGAGAAAATGCAGTGCAAGGACAGGAACAACCATATCACTATTCCTATTTTGCTTCTTTTGTTTGAATGTTTCATCTTTTCTTATTTAACACGCGAAGTGCAGAAAAGTGGTCCTTTTTGCTCCACTTTTCAAATTTAGTTAACTCATCTTCAATTATGTCTGACAGACACCTGGTTTCAGAATTTTGTTCTTCCAATCGTACTCTGTACAAGTGGACTTGAGCTTATATGCGGTACCTTACACTCCCATCTTGCACTCCCAGTTTTTGCTTCTATATAGCGAGAGTCGGTCCTGAAATCAAGTACGTCTCTAAACCTGCTATGATCTCTGCGCAAATCAGCACTCGATCCCCAATAAAGGTATGTTTGTTTATCGTTACGAATACACCACAATTCAGGGACACCTTGTTTCAAAGCTTATAGCCTTTGGGGACATTTAGTCTACCATAATAAACAAGATCCTTTTCAGTGAACCATGCCTGACAATGCTGAAGTTAATTTTAGCCACTTGCTGTCTCCATAAATCTACAGTTTAGGTTCTAAATCATGTGTTCTGTCCCAACAGTCTCGATGAAAAACGATAAATGTTTTATTTCTAGACTTGAAATAAAACTTACAACAACAGCATTCTGTATTGTAACTTTGTAGTCGATTATCATCATTCTTACTCAGAGTGAAGTTAGATGTTCCCAGCCTGTATTTATGATCAAGGATGCTTCAGAATAATGTATATAAATTGAGTTTTATTGATCATTGAACATCTGCTGGCACTTAAGTATGTGGACACATAAGCATGAACATAAGCCTTGCAAGTTTGCATTTTTTGATGCTCATAAAATTATAATTTATAATCAAGTACACAGTGTTATGTTTTCTTTATCACCTTCATAAAGATAAAGTAATGTAAGCAGGAGCTTGGATTACAAGACCGTTACAAGATTGCAAAGACTTAGGATTTTATGATTTATGGAAGAAAAATTTCATTATTTTTCCCTTACATCTGACACCATTTAATTGCATTTTGCCTGCTGTGGTAGAGGAGATGTGCCAAACTGTGATTATTGCAAACAAAATTGGAAGTGCTATAAAATACTGTTTTCTTACAGCACATCCATTGTCAAAGGTGGTGAGCAAATGGCTTTGCACAACTTTCCGATCACGCAGTTTCCACCCATCCTTTCCAACACTGACTAATACAGAACACACGCTTGCGCTGATGCAGACATTTTTATAGTATGTGCGCTTCATATACAACTGTCGCTGATACTCAAACCCTTGTGTGCACATACAGCTTGAGCAAGGAGTCAGGAAGGGGAAAAGGGTAGTACTGGAGAGAAATAAAATCAGAGGATGTGCATTCCTTACGGGTGTGGGTACGAAAAGGTCTCTGCACATGAGACGGATGCTGGGAAATTATGTGCTTGTATGAAAATGTGGGTCATCAGAACAGAAAGCAACGCCGAAGAAAGAGCCTTTGTCTTGTTTCGCAGAGTTATCAAACCTCTTTCATGTGGTCCAACCTGATAAAATTCTCTCTTTATTTCCGAAGTCAAATGTGAGCTAAACCAAACACGCTGGCAGCATGGAAGCAGTAATATTGGCCCCTCTGAGGTTCCAGATCGGCTCCTCTGCTGGCATAGGTCAGCTCCAGGTTCGAGCAAGAGGATTCCTGAAACACGTGTTCAACACAGGTTTTGCTAGGTAAGGGTTACCAAGAAAGTCAAAGTGTACTGGAAGATGTAAATGAGAGAGGCTCTGAGAATATCATAGTTTCATAGGGGTCTGGGATACCTGAAGTGAAGACAGAAGAGGCTTATATTCAAGATGTAGGTTTTTTAAGAAATGGTGGCCTATAACAAGTGTCACACTTAGCTGGCTAAACCAGACTTTAAAACATTTGAGTAAGATGATCTTTCATGGATAACAGTTAACAATCCTCCATCTTAGATTGTTAGAATTGTTAGAGTGTAAAATGACTGTGAAAACCTATTACATGCCGTTGCCCATGTTTTTAATGAGAAATTCACCCTTTAATCACCATTATGACAATGCTGACGATTTCCCAGGGTATTTCTTCCTCACGCTTTCTCTTCCCTGTCTCCACATGTCCAATGCCTAATCACTATTGCTCGGGAACTAAATGCTGCAGATTTAAATACTATAGACCAAGGTAAAGAGGTTCAACACGGCATCTTGACATCTTGACTCCTGCACAGCCAACTCCTACACCAAGGTTAGGGAGTGTGTCACTGAATGGTCTCACTAGAGGGCAGCCGATAAAACCGCTGGTAATAAAATTGCAAAAGCTGATTGTTTCCTTTCTTTTTTTTTTTGCCTCTGGAGTGTGATGGGATATAAAATTTGACTCCTGAAATTGCTGCCAGCAGCTCTTCCTCTGGAGCTTTGTGTTTGTTGTTTCCACGTAGAGCTGAAGAGGAGCATGCAACTCACCACTTTAGCTCTGTGGGACTCTGCAGGTCTGATGGAGCTGGAAAATCTTTGTGAGGCTTTGAAAAAGCATGAACATGAGGCAGCACTTGATGCTGAACAGGATAATTTTTCCTTCCTACCCTCACTTCTTTTTCTTGACTCCCTAAAGGAAGCATCACAACTTGAAACAAAACAAGCATAGTGTGATATGTAGAGCAATCTGAGTTACTTGCCATAAAATTGCTTAAGTAGTTATTAAGCTTCAAATGTATCACAGTATTTCTTTTTTTTTTTTTTCCTGTAGTCCTTGTGATAAATTGCAATCTTAAGTGCCTCAAGGTCACCTCAACTCTGTTTTTTAAATGCTTCCCAGTACCTGTCCTATCCTGTAACACCAAAAAAGAAGTATGCTATATGCTTTCCAGAGAAACACAAGAACAAGATCCCAAGAGCTTCCAAGATAAATACATTCTCTGAATTCCATACATTCACTACGTAGTTTTTATTAGGCCAAAAATTTGCTTACAAGATTTTGTGTGGTTCTGAGCTGAGATACATTTTCTATCCCTATAAAAATGTCTTCATTTACTTGATCATATATCACACAGCTATGCAAAAGAAAAAAAAATTAAGCATGTGTTTTCTCCACTCTTCATGTACCAAGAACAATGTCTATCAAAAATAGTCCTTTAAAACATAAACTATTTCAGAAATAAATGCCACTTGATGTTTATAAAGTGCATTCCTCTGGCTGTGGCTGTTAAACACTCTGCTCGATGCAGAAGTTCATGTTTTAAGTAATTGTGACTTTGCCGAAGGCGACTAAATGTGTCAGGACCTACTGTAATGTCTTAAATCCAATCCTGGTTTATGTTACATATTCAAACCACCCATTTTCTTCAAAGGCAAAGATGGACAAAAAATGCTAAGATGGAATCTGATAGATAAAGGTACATCAGAAGAATCTTGTTGATGAAATAAAATTTATTGAAGAAGTTTCCATTTCACATCAACACAGTAAACAGTGTTTGGTTTTCAGTACCAATTAATATAGCCCAGTGAGCAATTAAACACAAATTTTCTCCTTTTTGTGTTTGCATAACAGCTGCACTTAGTTTGCAATTTCACCAGATTTATTCTTTACCCAAACGTAGTTAAGATTTTTTGCTCATGAGAGTAGTAACTTGAGTCTTTGTTTCTTAATCAATTAAGAATGCTCGGTCCTTTTTGTTGCGTGTGCATGTGTGTGTGTGTGTGTTGCTCACACAATTCCTACTAAATTGATTTTGCCCATGATTACAAAGGTCCTGTAATACTGGCTCTTCTCTCTGGTTGGGTGATCCTATTTCATCCATCAGGGGAACAGCCTGAAGATACTATCAAAACAGTAGTTTATGGAGCAGAAACGAATAATACATGATTGGAGATTTCATAAAATGTTACATTGTTTTCCTCCTTTCCTCCTTTCCACCCCACAGACTTTCTCAAACCATCCCCCTTACACCAGGAAATGGTAAGATATGTTGACTGGGAGAGGAGTTTAATTGCATTCACACAAAATAATTGAATGTGCATGCAGAGTCTGGCTTTAAGGGGTACAGTCAGGCTCTTATCTGATTCACCTAAAGGCCTCCTTGATAGGGAATTGGCAATGAATTTCAAAAGCCTAGTTGCTGCCACGTCTCAAGCAGTTTTCCACCCTGAGGCAGGACTGAGTCAGAGGCAGGGTTAAGATTGTTCAGAAAATACATAGTGCGATATTTTTGGCATGTGCATTTGAAAGATCTTGAAAAGTTGAGGTCAATAGCTTGCTGATTTTTTTTTTTTGTAAATATTTAAATTTTTTTTAGCTGTAGTACTCGTTTGGTACATGGGAGACTCTATCGTATGTTTACTAGAAAGCAGAGTGTCAGGGACTGCTGCTTTGCCTTTAATTGCTTTTGTTCTTAGAAAGACGAGGATAATGCAAAGCCTACCAAAGTCTCTACCATCTCTCCAACTGTGACTGTGGCAGTAGCCCAGGGGATACCACTAAGGAGGGTTAAAAACTGATCAGTCTGCCTGGCTCCATCCCTCAGCTGCCCAACCATGTGGAGCTTACGATTTGCTTCCAGGACCAGCTGCAATAATTCAATGTGTGTAACAGCATTACAAATTCAGGGATTTATTTTTTTTTTACAAATTATTGTCGCCGTAGTAATACTGCACTGTAGGACTGTAGCAATAACAGTTCTCTTTAGTCATGCCCAATCCCTCCTTCTCCCCTTCTCTTGACCTTACCTTGCTAAGGCACAACAGCCCTACGGGGAATGACACCCCATGCCAAAGGAATCCTTCCCCGTGTCCAAGGGCCCCTTCCACACAGCTGGGACAGGGCGTTTCGGCACAGCCCATGGCTCAAAACAGTCTGACCTGTTTCCCTCATGCAGGAAAAATGGTTTCATATAAACAGACCAGAACTCAAGCTAAAGCTTCCACGTGCATTCAGCCTGTTCAGGTGCTTACTTTCCATCAGAAAGGTTGGGGCCCTACCACATCCAGGGCGGTGCTCAGGCTTAGGCTCAACTTTGTAGGACCTCAGGGCTAACACCGCCCATCTCCATACAGCCGGGGAACAGAGTCTCCCTGTGCCAGTTCCCCCAGAGACCCTGTTGATTTCGGGTGCGAAGACTTCTGCCACGTGCAGATCCAGATTTGGGCTTCCACATGACTTGGTGGCCGGGCAGAGTTTCTCCATGCATAGAGCAAGTCAGTGGCCAGAATTAAAAATAAAACACAGTAGCCTTCACTACACAGCTCCACACCTGGAAATATTGACACGTGTCCTCAGAAGAGGGGCCTTACTGGCTTGGCTGGAGCACGAGGTGACGCTACCTCCCAGCTTCACGGCAGGAGAAGGAATGGCTCTCCGCTAAGCATGTTTCATTAACTCGGAACACACGCTTCCATTTATTTAAACCATATGGACGCATTTTATATGTTTATTACATTTCATACAACTGAGGCCACCGTAAATGCTTGCTATGTGTCTTTGCATATTTTAGTTTCCTGAAGCAATTTTCTCGTATGTTTCAGTTAAGCACAAGCTCCACAAAACGTGTTATTAATTACAGACGTGGGTTGCCTTATGTGGTATGTGTTCCCTCCCTCTCCACGTTCACTCAAATGTCTGTTGTGAAACAGTTATACATATAGTGGTATTTTATCTAGAAACTGTCTGAAATATAAGCATTTATAATTAAACATTGATTAAAGCTTAAATTCTGCAAAGGAAATGCTCGGCTTTGGGAACAATATTTTCCCTACCCAGTGGGTGCTTCATAACATGCTAAAGACCTGTTCATGTTATTAGGAATATTCACATGCTTTCAGTTAAGCTTGCACTGAAGTAATTTGCTATGTCACGGTAAACAAATATCTTCTCACAGCACTGAGGTAGGCAGTAAAAATCCCAGTGATTAGGGTCCGCTCCATCTTTATGTCTATGAAGTAGTCTGCTGACTCCTACCAACAACAGGGACAACTGGATTGACACTCCCAACTCACCGGTGCAGAAACCTTTGAAACCCTGAAGAAAAAAAAAATGCTTATTTTAAGCCAGGTTCGCCTTCATATTGGCTTTAAACAAGTAATACGCAGATGAAAGGGTATGCGATTTCTTACTAATTTGTTTATTACAATTTTTCAGCCATTGTTTTCAATAGCAGTCTGTATTACTTTCCAAATATCTGTGCTCATCTGCATTGGGAAAATGCTGACAGAGTGAGAGCCCAGAATACACTCATAATAAGAAGGGTAGTAATCAAATTCAGAGATGTGATGTTAGTTTCAGGGGTGCCTAAAACTTTTCCTTTTTGCCAGTCTGCCACGAATACCCACTTATAATTAAGACAGAGAGTGGGTCAGTGTTTAATAATCTCCTTAACAAGTAATTCTTGAATGGACAGTAGAGAAAGATGTAAGCTGATGAAGAATGAAATTGGGGAAGGACTCAAGGCAGTGCAGTGCAGCCTCTTCATTGCTTCTCACTGTAATAAGTAATCTCCTCCATTGCAAAGTGACTGCTCTGATCTGATTGATTTTTCCTCGGGCAGAATTGATGATACGAGGTGCAAAGAATTAAAGAATCTGGCCCAAGAGACTTTTAAAAACCTGCCAGTCTAAAGCAATATTGGAATCATTCTATGCTTCGACTACATCTCCATAGACCACTTAATTATACCCCAATGTGAATAGAGCTGCTGTCATAAATGCTGTCTGTAACAAAATAAATGTTTATCGCTGCTGCACATTTTAAAGCAATCCCAGAATTATTGTTCATTTATTAGTGTCATATTATTGTCACTAGGTTATGGTGCTGTGAGTGTCTCTGATGCAGCACAGCAATCTAAATCTATGGAGATGCCTCTCTCAAGTGCCTAAGCACAAGGTCTGGAGGTTCCTGAGATGTTCAGTGGAGAAAGAGGGTGAAACAGTGCGTTTAAGATAGGTTCCTGCCCTCGTTCAGCTTGGCAGACCCTCTTTCCATCAGTTAAACAGAGAGTAGCCTTTTAACACTGGTGCCCGCACTGGGTGAGGAAGGTGCCCTGCACACCCATCCTGAACAGCTTACAGCCCAAAAGCGTGAGTAGGTGTGGGTAGAGCTGAACGGCATCAAACTGGGAGCTGGCTGTTGCCAAGGTGGATTTCCAACTACAAAAAGAGATCCAGAGACTGTGATGCTTCTCTCCACCATCCAGTCCAGTTATCACTGTCAAATCTGAGTTACAAAGCTGATGTCCAGGTCCGGTCACACTTTGCTCTTTTCCTTGCCCTCACCTCATGCTCACATCTCCTTCAGCCTCGGCCGGGGAAGGACCAGGAGGCAGCTGTGGAAGAGGCTGTGGTGTTGGCTTTTGAGAGATTCACAAGGTTTGAGCAAGATTGTCCTTTCCATAGCAGAGATCTGGTGCATCATGCATAGCATCCTTACACCAAGAAGCAAGACGTGCCAGAGACTCCATGAATACCAGGCACTGCATAAGTTGACCAGGCTCCTGCCGTACCCAGCTCCGCCAAATTGAGAAAAATCATGGCTAATTGCAATAGGAAAACCCACTGCAATAAAGCACAATCAATATGCAATCAGTTCTAGCTGCCTGACAGCCCTGCACACCCCTGTGCCGGCTGCCTCCCTTACCCCATCACTCACAGCACCTTCCTCCAAGGGACCATCTCGGCCTTGGTGGCCCCACTTTAGCGATGGCCATGCCAAGGGGGAGGGCTGGTCAGGAGGTGGGTTGTGCCTCTTGCCCCGTGGTGCTACGGATGTCCCCCCCACACCACAAGGAACAGCCTGTTGAGAAGGGAAGTGTCAATGACTATAAAAATGGAGTGCGGATCTCACGCTTCAGTTTCACTGTTTCGAGACAGGCAAGCCATCTGCAGGTGTGTCCCCTCTAGAGAGCACGTACCCATCTCATTTCCCGCTCCTGTGCCCCAGTTGCAGAGTGGGTGAGCGCACCCTTATTGCTGACTTGTAGTGCAGCACAGATTGTGCTCAAATCCTCAAGACTCTCTTGGGAATCCCATTATTTTAAGCAAGTCTGCTATGCTCATCACAAGGTGGAGGTGCCAGCCCAGAGGACAGTAACTACAACAAAGTGACACACATGCTTTTGCACAGCAGTGTTTGAACATCCCATCGCAGCTTGTATGCTGGGGCAGTCAAAGCTCAGGGGTGACTGTGGACTGCAGGAATGAAATGGAGAAGTAGGACAATTTGTTCAAGGTCTTTCTGCCCCACACAGGAGATGCTGCAGCAGACCTAGGCAGGGAATTCCCACTGGCAGCCTTCTACAGCGCAGCTTTTCTGCTCAAGCAGTTGACTTACCCATTTCTCTGCTACCCTGTAAACACCAGGTGGTTTTGTGAAGGCAAACTCCAGTAAAGTTCGGGGAGTTATCCTATGGTTACAGGAGGGTAACACAACAGGACCAGTGTTTGGCATTATGACCCCCATAAGCTGTTTTTACCTGGTAGGTCTTTGAGCACTGTAAGGCACATTAAGTCAGAACCGCAAAAATAGGTGGACTTGGGTACTGGGTATTACCTTGCACTTCTCCTTTCTTATCAGAAAGAAATAGCTCGTGGCTTTGCCAAGAAACTAGTGCCCTTTAGGCAGTTCTCACCTCCCTCAGAAAAGTAGACAAACCAGCTTTGAGTGAAGTTGGGTATGCAACACAGCCCACGGTCATTGAAGCTAGAAGGAGTAAGAGGCTTCAATGTTTTTAGTTCCTCTGCCATACAGGAAACAAAGCTTTGCATACCTATACTTCACCCAAGTGTTTCAGGGTTATTTTTGTCTCCGGAGTTAGACCCCGAGAGAAGAAGCCAATAGATTTACGTGCTCTGAAGCACGTAACTGTATTTCAATGCTTGATTGAAACCTATGAGCTCTCTAGTGACACCAGCAACTAAATAATGCAACAGTTCACAAAACATTATTTAAAACGGTCCTGATTTTCAGGATGGGGGAGGAAAGAGTACACTGATAACTTGTAATGTGTTCAAGGCAGATACCTGGAAGTAAGGTAGCAGACGTCACAAGTTAGATGGACTGCTAAAATAGAAAGCAGAGAAATGTATTTTTAAAAATCGTTTAGTTTTTCAGGGAGGGTTGTAATAAAAGAACAGAAAATGGAACAAATACTTTTTTTTTTTTTTGCAAGTCATCTCTCCTAGGGCTTCTCCACCTGCTGTATAGCAATAAAGCTGTCAGCATTTAAGATACTTATTTTTGAAGCAGACAGACTTTTCAGGGTGTTGCTTTGTACATTTTAGTTTCATTTGCAAAGAAATCTAAAGATAGTCACCAGCTGGAAGACCAAAACCTCTCGGTACTGGATGCAGGAGACTTCAATGTTGCGTTAGTAGCGTTGCTATAGATCAGACAGTCAGAGGTTTTATAAAAGCCCAGATTGTCACTTCTGTTTTGCTCTTGCCTTTTTAGAGTTTAATGATACTTTGGATTTTACCTGCAATTTATTTGCTGTTTTGTAGTGCATTGGAAACAAGAGCGCTACGTCCAGCGGGGAGCCTGCCTCCCTTGCTTCTGTGTACGCATCACGTACGGCCTCTCTAAGCCTCCCTAGAATGACATTACTGCTAACATTACTCTGCTCTCCTCTGAACCATTAACAACGCTTTGAAATTAATCTAAAATCTGCCTCTTTCCTCTCTTTTTAAATTACTTTAGCTGTGCTGTTTCCTTCCAACTTCATTTCTCGATTTCAGTCATCTGTTACTCGAAGAAACAACTCCCCTTGAAAAGGAAACATAATTATGTTTCTCTCTCTGACCTCTCATGTTCAGTAGTATTTTCCAGGTATTTCCAGCAAAAGTAAGAAAAGATTGCAGGATCCTAGCACGATCCATAGTGTCCATAAAAACCCAGGGATAGTCTTTTCTCAAAGCCTCACTGATGCTGAGAAAATGTAAGGGCACAGGAGAGTTTTCCAATATGCTGTTTATAGTAGACCAAGATGTTACGTGTCCAAAACAGAAAAAGTGGTTTTTTAGACATATTTATTTTCTGCTAGGGACCACGGCACACCTGTTTCTCCTCTCTGTATATATATGACTGTGATGGCATCTCTGGCATTCTGCAGAGTCTGAACCTGCAATTAACGGATTTATTCCAGGTTAGGAGAGAAGAACAAAGCTTCCAAGGATACAGCCTACCTGGAGAGTCCTCTGAGTCTGTGTGATCAAGACAGGTTGAGCGGGGCTGCTGCCAAGTGATACAAATCATTAGATCCAAATTCAGTACCCAGCATTGCCCTTGGACCCGGAATTTCTGAGAACTGGTGAAAGATGCCCCATGTGTGGGGGTACAGTGTCTGAGTGGGTCTCAGAAAGGTGGAACAGGCTGGGAAACTATGAACTGTTGAACCTCTAACTATCGCAATATCAGAGTTCAGTAACATATAAACTGCCATTTCTGCATCTGAAAGACATACAAACGAACTACTGCTATTGTCGAGCTGTCCCTGCTCTTCCTTGCCAGGCAAATATGCGGCTTTACAGAAACGGTAGCTGTGATAAAAATGGAGGAAAAGTTAGGGAACTAGGAAAAAGAATAGTATGACAAGAGAAGAAAAATATTAAGCAAATATGTAGCAGCTTTAGCAAAATCATTACAGTGCCTTAACAGCTAAATGTGGAAGAATAAGATGAACCACAGCATAATGGTTTTTTTTCATTTTCCTTGCACGTACGTACATATTGATAAGTGTACAAACTGAGTACAAAAGACACATAAAACATTCCCATCCTGAACTGAAAGCATTTTATATCCATGTTGCCTGAGTCTGGATGGCTCCATGGGTTCAGGGGCAAAAAACAGCAAGAGTGGAGTCTGAACACGATGCAGTGATATGTAGCATGTACAAAGGTAGTTAGTGATACATGTAGAACACATGTGGTTAGAGTCCAGAGAGGGAAAAAAAAAAAAGAAAAAAGGGATTAAAAAAAAAAAAAAGAAAACCGTGATCTGTTTGTGGACAATTTACAAACAAAGGAGGTAAAAGATCTTGGATAAATTATTCATTATCCACCAAGCTCCAATTTGAACACACCCACACATGTGCAAGAGTTGAGGGAAGCTTTTTTTAGCTTATATAAGCAGTTTTGATCTGCCTCCTAAAATGCTGTAGTGGATTGCCAAAGCAAAAACATGGCGCCTCAAGATTTGTCTCAGATTGGAGCTTTCTTAGGATTTTTATCTCAACAGTTTTGAGGGTATTTCCTCGTGCCAAAAAATGTGCAGATGAGAATTCTTCCCATAACAAAGGAACATGGCATCCCATAGATTGGATTGCTAATTGTAGCTATGTATTTCCTGATGACTGATTATGGCATTAAAATAATTTTCTAGATATACACCTCAAGAAAAATAAAATTAAGAAATCACACTTAATCACTGCAGTTCTTCAGAGCCTGCCAGGAGAACTGGATGCCTCAGGATAGGTTCAGATAGCACTGATTCAGTAGTGGCACATAAAATCCATCTGTCCAGAGACTCCATAAGACAAATTATCATTCAAGTCCAGCATTTTGAAGATCATATTCCAAAAACCATTGCTAGACTAATATTTAATTGATAGTCTTATCTGGCAGCAGAGTTACAACAGACTCTCTAGGCAGACTTTGAGTCAATCAATTACCATGAGATTTGGTGCCCTATTCTGTTGATGCCCGGAAGTCCTTTTTTGCACAGAGCTGGGTTGTCTTTGAGACCATTAACCTGATACTTCTTACTATTATACCTTCACGTGCACAGATGTTCCAAAAAGAGGTGTAAGCGTTTGCATTTACTTGATTAGTCTATGCAAGTAAAGTAGTTGCAATCAGACTTTTGTTTGCTCTCAAAAACATGGCCTAAATCCCTGTAGAAAACAACAAAAAAAAATAGATTCTAGACAAGCAATGGGATTTGGAGACTTATGTCTCTCCCTTCTACCACACTCCTGTCATGATTATTATGGATATGCTGTCAGATGATACAGAAGCAAAGCATATTAAATATTGTTGGTACTCATGAATAATGATGAGTTCACCAAAGTTAGGCATAGCCTAATTCCTGTCAGGGTGTGGAGGTGCAGTGGCTCTGACACATGGTGGAGCAGGAGAGAGAAGTCCTTGCTTGAGACTCAGACTTGAACCTCACGCATTCAAAAGGAGGTACTTGGTGGTGGAGCTAGAGAGCCAAAGGTGGCTGGGCCTGATGGTGGCAATGTTATTCTTGTGCTTTAACCCTCTTAGTTACTGAGCTCAAAAAGAGCATTTGAGCTTGACCAGCTTAGTATTTAATTCAGGTCATAAGACTGCAGGTGAAAAGAAAGGATTTATGGCATTAGCAAAGGCAGTATCAATGATGAGCTTTCTCCGGGAGTGACATGACGCTTTGAGAAGCTTTGGAAAGAGACTTTCAAACTGTGACATGTGAAGTCAGGTTTTAAATAATTTAATATTAAAATTAAAATATTGTTTTATCAGGACAAAAATTTCAGACATGAGAATCTCTCCACTTACAGAGCCGAATCCAGTGAGGGGAGGCCACACCATGGTACCAGAAGAGTTAAAGAAACAGAAATTCTCCATGTAAACAAGGGACAGCAGCTCCATTTTACCTCAGATCCAGTTGTGTGCATTCAGGCCTTGCATTAAGAATAAACTGTATACCTGCTTGACTTCAAGAATGAGTGCTCTCCTCAAAACCTGTGCTCTAAGGTTCTGCCTCCTTTGTCAGGCAAGTGAGCTACCCCTACCTTTCACTGTATAAGCCATGAAAATAGTATGATATATTCTTTTTGGTTTTTTTAAACATACCCATATGTTCATATAGTGATTACCTTTGCAGCTAACAGATGTTCTTCGTTTAGGTTTCTTAAACATATATATTTGTTTATGATAAACAAAATTATCTTGTATCTGCATCTTTCTGATACAGTCAGATGTGAAAGATTTTCTTTAAGTTACCGAAGGAGAAAGTTTTTCTCTGCTTGCCTTCTGCATTAATGTTTCTGAATAATTCATTCCCTTCTGGGGAAAAGAAGCAGAGCATTTTCCTCTACACGCTGATCACTTCTGAAGCAAGATGCAAGATCTGATGGACCAAAATTCCTTGTAGGTCTGTATGACAAGGGCTGATCTCTTAAATTAATTAATTCCTAGTAACAAAAAGCAGACCCTCAGGCACAACATTTATTGGAATAAACCGATGTTTTATTTTGCTTTGTGGAGGAAGTGCAGAAACCACCTATGAAGAAAAACCTAAGACATTGATAGAAGATTTTGAAAGGTATGCATAATTTAAGGATTACAGTAATTGACATGCCTCCTATTCTTAGATTTCTTTCAAGTCAGGGGTGTGTTTAGTAGATTTGGCTCTTAGATGATAATACGTGTGAATTAGGTATTCATTCCTGTATCTAGATCTTTGCAAACCATAACACATTTATGGAAAGCAATCTTCTTCCATTTTCTAATTGTGGAGCCCGAGGGGTTTTTTGGCTTCTGGAGATTACACCGGTAGATTTTAAATGGTGGTTTCAGTTTGCCTATCCAACAGCAAAATTACAGCTGAAATTTCAGAACAGAATTTGAAAAAAAATTCTTCTTAGCTTGTGTTCTCCTAGTTCTGCATTCCCGGACGTGAAAACATCCCTTCACAAAGGCGTAGGAAGCAAGACCCCTGCCCCAAGAAGATAATTTAATCCAAATATAAGAGGGTAAGAACAAAAAGATCAAGTGAAGAGGGGGTTGCAGATAGTGCCGGAGGACACACCGAGCAAAGTCTAAGTGGAAGAAAGATATCTAAAGAGAGTTTTGAAAGCAAAAAAGGAATTATTTTAATGAAGGAGCGGCTGATCCAAGTGCAAAATATTGCTTGAAAGCACATAGGACTTAAGGAGAGGAGGAGAGACAAAGAGAACATTAGGCGAGAATTAGGTGAGGGCTATGCCTCATCCCCATTAAAAGAGGTTTGCTGATGTAATTTACACCAATAAAAAGCATGTGCTGGCAAAAATAATTTTTTCTTCATGAATACATCAGTTCATCAAGTGACGAAAAAACAGCTTTTTATATATATATGTATATATACACACACATATCTACAGAACCTTTTTGTCAAAGAAAGAAGCTCACAAAGACAACAAGCAAACCTACTACAGAGCTAAAGACCCAAGAATTTTCCTGCACAGACCTGGCCAAAATTATGCCAGAGGACAGTGGAGTGGACAGGAGAGAGTTAGGACACCTTGTGCTAGCTGAAAGACTTTCCTTCCGTGCAGAAATGTAGGCAGCCAAAAAAATGAGGCAGCCTTGAAAAGACAGGGCATTTATTTGAATCCAGCATATAAAAGAAAGGGAACCAAGGATGGGGTGAAGTACATGATCTTCAGAGGGGCAAGACAGAAAAGGAAGTAAGCTATGAAGCCTGTGATCCAAACCCTTGTATATATGAAGTTCAAATTGTTGTCAGATGAATGTGGGCTCTGATGATTTAATTTATGTGGAAAAAAATCTTCTGCTTCTGAACACTGCACAGTTTCAGATAAAAAAAAAAGAGATGTGTACATTGAAAGAAGGCCATTAGCTCTTTCATTTGAAGAATGTGTGACAATTTCAGCTCACTTGTGTTTACAAAACAAATGTGCCAACTTTCATGCTGGGTGTGGTGCTTTGTTTAATTTTTGGTGTGCCCTAATTACTCACATTTATCCCTGCCCTTACAAAATTCATCTTTGTCAGATCGCCTCCTGCTTCACCTCCTTTTCAATAAAAATAATGTAAATTACTTCACTTGGCTTCTGCTGATACTTAGAATAGTGCAATTTATTTGAGCAACAATAACTCACCAATAAATAACTAATAATAGTAGCTAATTTTGTCGCCAGTAATTTTGTAATGGATTTTATAGATTTGTATTACACTTTTATCTACCAGTACTGGTGAAGAACTGCAGCAGTCAGGAATTAAGGGCCTTGTAGAATTAGAAATCAGACCTCCTGTTTTGGGCTAGACACTGTAGTGACCTAAATTCAAAAGCTAATCCCTGTCTCAAGTAGTTTGTACTGTAGATTATACCCATGACAGCAGTCGTGAAATGGGACATTATGACTTACCTTCGCGAAGCCACTTCTCTTCACAAATGACTCTTTCTGGAACGCTATCATCAAATAAGAGCATTATTTATTTATACAGCTCCCAGAAGTATGTTAAGCATTTGAGTGCAGAAGCAGGCAGGATGCAGAAAAGAGGCATTTTTTAGTCTGACAGAACCAAGACTTTGCCCATCAACTGTTAATTTTCCTTTTTTTTTTGTTGGCAGTTCATATAGCGCAAAACACCGTTGAAGATTGGCAGGTACTGCTAGATACTGCTTTAAAGGTACAGACCACAATACAGTATGCCAATTCAAAAATACTAACAACTTTTTCCAGACGGGATTTCCCAGTGTTTTATTTGAGAGTAACTCAAGTCCAGAGCATCCTCTTTAATGCAAGAAAAAAGCTTAGAAATTACATTCATAGATCTTATCCTGTAAACCTGTCTACCAATGCTGCTTTGTTTACTGGCAGACCATTAAGGCATTACCTTGACATGAGTTTATTTATCTATTTGTAAATAAAAAAGGAGCAACAGATATATTTCATTTTGAAATTGTACCACATGGTTCCATAATTAATCGGGCTCAACTGCTCAACATCTCTATGATTTCATTTGTTCCTATTAATGTAGAAGCATGTCAGACCTTACAGAAAGTTAATCACTGACACTAAGACATAGATGTTATACAGCACAGTGCATCATTTCCCAATTTGTGCTGAATGTGAATTACTGTGCTCAGAGAAACTTGAATAATGGCCCAGATCCCTCACACCTTCAAGCACAGACATGCATCGTTTTGGGTTGAAATATAATGCATTAAATCATTTGTATGTGTTATCTGAGGGGTGAATTTGACCCATTGAGCCTTTACAAGCTCCAAAGATGGAAAAGCCAGATGTGCCAGGGGTGCTGGGTGGGACCTGCCTGGGGGGGGAGGCACTGATGGACTGATCCTCACCACCCAGAGCCGCCTCCTTGCAGGTCCCTGGAGAAGTGCTCGTACTCACAGCACAGCTTCAACAGGGCTGAGATTTTCCGACTCCCTTCTGACTTCAGATATCTTCACTTTGGGGTCCTTACCTAAGCCTCAGCATCCAGATCCCAGAGACGGCTTAGGCAAGCTGTAGGCAGCAGAGGACAAAACTTGGCTCTAAAAAAATCACGCAGCTGCTGCTGAGCTGTGGGGATGCCTGACTTGCCTACATCCACCTCTGGTGGCGCCATGTGGCTTCCTGCTTCCAGAACTGCCCAGGCAGTGTGGACTGGAGCTCCTGACCTGTCCCAGCTTGCAGGCACACAGGCAGCCAAAAATCTTACAAGTCTGACCCGCCTCGTCGGTGTACACAGACACGAAGTGACAAGGCTGAGTGAGACCAGGAGTTGTCATCCCTCCTTTGCACGCAGCCTAAAAAACCTGAACATTTCCCTTCTTGGCCCAAAAGGGTTCAAATTCCCATCTTTTATAGCCAGAAGGGTACCAGGCTCGCTTGGGTGGTTTGTTCAGCCTTTCTCCAAGTGAAGCTGTGCCACCAAGCAGCACAACAGGCACAGCTCCCATGCTGGTCGGGGATTTTACGTTGAATAACAGTACGGATAGCATCAGCACCCACATCCTGAACACAAGACTCCTTCCTCCCTGTTGAGTGCCCCTACCACCAGGTGACAGCATCTGGGTCCCCCATAAACTTGTAGTTTCTTTCTGCCCACATGGTGAGGTTATGAAGGTGCTCTGCAAGAGACAGGAGATGAAACCTCTTTCTTATGTGGAAAAAAGGCCGAAATTCATGGCTGCTGAGAGCGAATGTTTTAACCAAGCAGACCATTAAAAGAGACGTAAACACCAGTGCTCTGCTTTTACTAAAAGAGAAAAAAAAAAAAAGAGAGAGAGAAAAAAAGGCAGTCCTTATAGTTCCCTGAAAAATATTAGTTATAGATACATACTCTATGGAGAAGATTTCAGGCTCAGGGTGCCGAGTGGCTGGCAGTGCATGGCACAGCTCTGAGACAGGCACTTCAGGCACGACATCCCCGTACCCAACAGGACTGCTTGGAGGAGGGGAAAAAAGGCAAGATCCCTAACTTGGAGTGGACCCTGCTCCTAAGATTATGGGTTAAGTGAGTAAAAAAGGAAATATGGAGAAAGGACTTCACCCCTGGGGTGTGGAACCAAGACCAGCTCTGGGTTCTGCAGCCTGCAGAAGGAGAAGAGAGGAGGCATCAGCATTTTGGGACAGGATTTAGCATTTTTTATTTCCTCAAACGCTCCCATGTGCGGAGAAAGCTCTGTATAAACACCGTGCCCTTTCTAGCAGGGATTTTTGCCAGCTTCCTCTGCTAAATGCTGGCATAGCCTAGGACTCCAAATCCCAGCAGTCTCTGAGTTATTTTTTTTCCCCTCTGACAGCTGGAAGAAAAGTTAACCCACTCTACTCCTGGAGCTCTCACCACCAATACTTACCAGCACACCTAGATGCAAAAAGGGATTTTTTTTTCCCCACAGGCTTCTCCCATGCTGCCCCCCCTAAACCACCACTTCTTCTCCCACTCCATCATTAAGAAGAAGTTATTACTGAAACTGGGGATACTTGTCCACAAAAGTTCCCTCCATTCTTAAAGGGCAGGACCAGCTCGGAATAGGGGCAATGTGGTGCATATTGTTTTAAAGTTGTCCTGCAGAGAGAAACAGGATCTGACATCCCCAGAGTAGCATCTTTGGATGTGTAAGTATTGAATGTACCGAAAGAACAGGCAGGTGACGTAGGGGGATGATGAAGACCTCTGTCAGTTAATTGCTTGGAGATCTCTTGCAGTGAAAGGCAGCAACTCAATTGTCCCTTATTTATTTTTGACAGTTGGTAGCATTTGCAGAGTTACAGAAAATATTAAAGTCGTAGGAGACATAATGAAAGAACAAAGGCTGAACATGATTTTCTTCGCAGTTGCCAAGAATTTCTTACGAAGCATCGGATAGAGAGCCACAGAGGTTTACTGTACCTTGTTGGTGCACACAGATGTGGTTCTGCTCATCAGCTACATTTAAAATCTAGAAGGACCTGGCACTCTCCACAAGGACTTAGTATGAAATGTTTGCAAGTCCTTCCTTGCCAATTTGTAGAAATGTATTCAAGAAGTAAGAGAATATGTTTATAATCATATGGCTAAAATGAACAACTTTATGGCAACTATTTAATGCTGAATTAAGGTAGAGGCTTATCAAATATCTTAATCTACTTAACAGAAAAGTTACTGCTTTCTACCTGCTGGAAGATGTCATGCCTTTGCTAGATACTAGATCTCACCAATCCACGCTCCAAAAATTGTAACTTCAGTCACTGTCACTGAAAGAGGGCAGATGACCTGTCTCCCACTGAAGATATAACATTGGGTAGCAGCAGAAAGGCCCATATTGCTAAAGATTAATTATTTTACAAGATATATTACAAGGTATCACATCCTTCAGTGATCAGCCCTGAGGTGTCAACATCTATGGTTTGAACTTGGTTTGGCTTCTGCCACGTTTCGGCGGCACTGCTGTGCCAGTGCTGAACTCTGCTATGGCCCTGGGGTCCCCAAGCCATCCTCAGAGAGGTGTCAATGCCCAGGGCTGGGGCTGCCCCGGGCTGTCCCGCTCCCTGGCTGGGGTGGTGGGACAGGTCCTGCCCGCGAGGTCCTGCCCTGCTGCCCCTGGGGAGCTCCCGTGGTCCTGGAGCGCAGGAAGCCCCCAGCCCCCGTGGTGCCCTGGCAATTACTGCATATCGACTCTGGAATTTTATTGCACTGTTTAGTTTTTTAAAGAATAGAAAACAATTACAGCTGGCAAAATAAATGAGCTAGGCGTGTTTTCCAATGCATTATCCTGACCTTATTTATGTATGTATGTATGTGTGTTTGCTTGCTGGATTTTCTGAATTACAGTGAAAAAAAGGAACAATTTGCAGCAGTTCTTGGTTACAGGTGCCAATTATCTTGTTTCAAGAGAAGCCATTACTATGACAGAAGGATGCATAAAGGCAAACTGAGCTGGCTTTGTCCCCAGGGAACTGGGGAAAGCTACAGAAGTAATGGCTGGCTGAGGATGCTCAAGGCTTGGCCTCAGCTCCAGCAGCTCTGATGTGGCTGGTGCCAAGAGAGGACGGGCAGCTGGGGCTTTGCTTCTCCCCTCCCTGTCCCAAGCCCTGCTAAGCCCAGGGACCTTCTAACCATCCCACCAGCACTCCTCCTGCCTGTCCGGCTTATAAATGCCAAACAGACTGCTGAGAAATGTAGCGCTCACGCAGATATTCCCAAACCAGCAGTGTGGCAAATGCTGCCTATAAACGTTATTTGTTATAGCCAAATGTGCTTCTTAGCCATTTCTTGGAAAACACTAAGTATATTACAAATTCAAACAAGATGCTCACAGGGTGATGCGTTTTGAGAGGGATGCACACTTAATTCATTAGACACTAAGAACAGGGACTCTCTTGCACTGAGTTAGAGAAAACTGTGATTCCCTTTCCCTCCGCGTTTCTCAGCCTGTCCCATATACTTTTGCTTATACTGAAACTGTAAAGCTGTCACATCAAAATCTTCCCAGTCCCTTCTTGGTAGTCACCATATACCAATGAAGTATAACCTGACCAATAAAGGCACATAAACCACAGCAATGGCTACTACCAACTAGTTCAGGTTTATCTATATCCCAAGATATTTGTTTCTATCCCTCCTGCTGACACCTGATTGCAGTTTGCAACCTGCTGGGTTGCCTCTCTTGAAAATTCTTGCTCCTTATACCCTATACCGGGACATCCATGGTCATATGTGTTATTTGTTATGTGTGTACAGAGCCCAGTATAGTGGAGCTTGTGTGTTGGCAGCCTTTTGTTTCTGAACAACAGGGTAAATAAAATGTGATGCTGTCTTGGATATCAAATGGGAAACAGAGCATCATTATGCCACTGCATAAACGGCTGGAACTGTGTGCAGAAAGGTGTGGAAAGAGGCAAGAGGGTGGATCCAAAGTATGGACCAGCTCACATGAAGGTTTGGACTGAGAGAGGTCTGTAGGAATATGGCCAGCATGACAAACGCAAACAAGGAAAGGGTTTTTTACTGTTTCTTATAACACAGATCATATGATATAAGGGGCAATCAATAAAATGATCAGATAGCAGAATGCCGCAAGCAGCGAATGAGGACATTGTGGAGATGTAAAGTGCAAATGGTTTCAAAAAGGAATTTGATGAATTCATAGGAAATAGACCCGGGACAGCTGATAAACATGATGGTCCAGATGCAGCCTCTGGCAAGGGAAGACCCTGTGCCGACCATTGCCAGAAGCTGGAAGGGCTCAGCAGGGGAAGAATGCTACCCTGCTGCTTCTGCTCCTTCCATGAGCGCTGGAAATAAGTAGATGTAATAAATGGTGTAGTTCCTGTTTATAGGCTGCGCCGATCCAAACACTAAATAATAACAGCTGAAGGTCCACTTACTATTAAAAATAGCAGGTCTTCCTTCTGGCTGAGCTCTGGAGGGACAATTCCTTGCAGAACCTGCCACAGGAGGCTTCACGTAGAGGCAAGCGCTGTGACACCTAGGCGATGGCCATAAGCAAAGCCTCTGAAATCCATCGCTGCTTGGGAGTAATGCTGAAGGTTTTCAGACCCTCCCCTGTGACATATAACTGTTTCCTGCACCCCCAAAGAAATATTTCGTTTCCTTTTCTGTGTGAATTTTTGCAGGAATTGTAAGTTGTTTCTTAGACAGATGGAGTGCTTGAGTCAGTCCCTCTATCGTTTTCTTTAATAGCAAAATGGGATTTGTTGGATTTTTCAGGAAGAGGGAGGAATAATTTTGGTAGCTCTTCCATGAGATCTCCTGTACTGCTGATTAAAAGGATCAGAATCACAACCAATAAAAAAACAGCAAAACTGCCCATTCTAGACCACGAAGTGTATTTCTGGCTGTAGCTGTGAGGAAAGGTGTTTCAAATTTAGCTATTGCATTTAAAAAAATAATTGTATAATACCATATACAAATGCAGTTTATAAATAGACACATTTGGAGAAGTGTCTTTACTCCTCATTTATCCAGGGCATATGGACTAGTGTGATGATAAAGTCAGCACATGCACATTCAGGATCTCTGGTTAGGCTAAATGTTTGCCTGATTCAGCATAGTATGGTTTAATAATGTAATTCAATTCTTCCTCATTTTTAATGTTATTTCAGCCCGTTAACATAATTTGGTGAGCTATTATAGTTGTTACAGCTGCTAGTTTTGCCCTTAATACTGATTTCACTTATGACCTCAGTCAGAACTAGATTTAAAGTTTGAGATGATGTAAGTGAATAAGGATTATTAGATTTATTCATATGGCAATTTAAATAAGAAACTGCCTGGCTTAGAATAAACGGTAAATGAAAAAAGCATGTGATTTATAGACCTGTCCATTTTAAAGATTTATACATAGAGTAGGATGATTAAGTAAGAGACAGACCTGATTATATGAAATATGTAATTTTTGTAATGCAATATTGGAAGCAAGCTGCTAAACAGCACCAGCATAACAATCATTGCCTGAGCAGCTTTTATTACAATATTACTGTACAGCTGGTATGCAGTCATGTAAACACGAGCAGCCGGCCTCTGACCGTTTCTTTTCCTTGACAACTGGTAGATGGGGTTATGTTCCTGTGAAAAACGTCTCCCCCTCTCAGTGGCTGCAGTAGCATCTCCAGGAAGAAGGCTGTGGCACTGGAGTGGCCTCCAGGCTTTGTCCACCCCTTGCATTTAAGAGCTCAGTTTTCCTCTGTCTCTCTGCTTTCCTACGAACATGTGTTCAAGCCCTCCCAAGGCGGCATGCCAGGATTACTGTTCTTCTTCCATTAAACTCTCCTGTATCAGAAACACGTATTTCTGATACCTGGCAGAAGCAATCGTGCCTCTCCCTCAGGACCTGAGAAGGTCCAGATGCATCATCACAGAAACAATGGGATCAGCAAAAAACCTTCCATTCTTCTACTGTGTACCAGAAAGAACAAGCTCTTCCTTTGTTCTCCATCAAGCTTGAAGAACAACAACAAAAAAAAAAATATGTGTTTCCTTTCACGGGTTTTAAGGCTGGAAGAGGCTGTTGTAATTATTTAGTCTCCCTACCTGTATAACGCAAGCCACAGGCCTCCAATCAGCAGTTCCATCCATCTTCTTCTTTAGTTCAGGACTGGATGAAGTCCTGAAGCTCACCATTAATACAGTAAAAGGCCTTTGTGAATAACAATTGAATGGTGCTTTAACACCCCTCGCCTCAGAGCATTGCTACAACCCATTGTGTCTCCTAAGGCACTGTCTGATCATGTAAGAATAAAACAGCAATACTACTTGTAGTTATTGTGTCATTTTTGTGTGTACAGCTGGGGAGATTTGAAGACCACATGGGAAACATCCACACACAGTGTGTAGGGATATTAGGCTACGCCATTCTACATGAATTAATACACTTTTTATGAGAAAGCTTAATAAATGTGTTCCAAACCAGGGGGTCTTCCGTAACATAATTTGCATGTAACAGAATTGACCCAGAAAATTTTAATCTAAATCCCAATCTGATTTGTATGAAGTAATTTAATTTCCTCCCTAGTAGTTATATGGATTTTATCAATTATACCAATTAAATTGTCAAGCAGATTTATTGACCAGTCATCTACAAGACACTTTCTTTGATGTACTATTCTGGTATCATCAACTGGTCATGCATGTCTAGCCTTAGTTTTTGGTGTCATTATGTGCAGCTGAATACTCAAAAGAGAAGGTTCTAATAAATGAGTGGTGTGAACCAAATTTTGAAATGAGGATGGAAAGCTCCTTCTTCTGAATTACAGACACAAAATTACAGGTAATGGCAGAAGAAATAATTTAGATGCTTAGCCTTCCTATGTGGAAAACACACGTTTGATTTCTGACCTCAGAGCTGGACCTCAGTTAGAGATCACCATGTTAATAGCTATTATCTAAACGTAATCATTCTTGCAAAATGCACATCCAGCTAATTTTAAATATAAAAACTGAGGCATAAAATTAAAGGTTGGTTTTGAACTTGGCAACCTGTGTTTTTCAGTACGCTGGATTTTCTCTGTTGCCTGCATTCCAGACAAGTGGTGAATCTTCCTGAAATAACCTTATTATCCATCTTGAATAATTTCATTATTAAAATAAATTTTAATTTGTCAGAACAGATTACTAGAAGCAGACACCTTGGTTCCATTGAGTGAGTCACAGTGCAACTTCTGATTTCTTCGTAACCTTTTTCTAATTTCCTTCTACAAGTTTGCCAAGAAAATGAGAATAATACTGGAAAAAGAGTCAAGAAGTTACAGATCTTTGTCATCAAGGAAAAACCAGGAGTATGTAGTTACTAAATAAGGGGATCGTTGTGGAGCAGATTCAAAAGTCTAAAGAAAAGAAGCAAATGCAAATAATGAACTGGATGCCCACTGGAGTGTTTTGGTCCCCCTTTGGTTACTGCAGCTGGACAAGGCACGCAGCCTCCTCTCCCATTAGGGATTCAGAGAATATGCACCATAGCCCATAGCTTGTTTGATCTCCTAGAATATTCTTCTATAACTAAGGGTTTTTTTAGAAATACTAGGCACCCAGCATGAATAAGGGAAGACAGAGTTGTCTGCCGTCAATAAAACTAAGCCCTGTGGTGTTGGTTGCAGGGAACCACAAATCTGGTGGTTGGTATTACATATTATATTTACATACATACAATATATTATGAGATTACAACTAAACCTACAATTTTGCTTTTCACTGTTGACCTAGGAAGTCTGATTTTTTGGTTCATGCCACTGTAATGCTTCAACTCTCACCGTAAAACATTTTGAGAAGTTTGTAAAAATCAATAAATGACGTGAGATGGTAAACAGAGCTGACACGTGAAAGACAAAGACCTTTTGGAAAGACAATAGCTTGTCGAAGCATTGAAGAGCCACTTGGATTATTTCAGAAATACTTGGCTACATGCACAATCTCAGTATTTTTGGTAAGCATGAATGTATGCTTTAGCCAACAGCTCTGTTATCACTCTAGTGAATGATGTCGTGAAAGCTATTTCATGATGAATATGAAAGATAAATAACAGCGAGCTATGTCAGTGCCAAATACAGACCGAATGCACCTCCTGAGCTGCTCGATGGCTCAGGACTGTTTCTCTGTCACGCTTACCCTTTCCAATTCCACATCCATGGTCCCTCCTTTTCCTCTTTGAAAGCCCCAACATTTCTTCAGCCTTTACGTACATTTGAAAAATAAAGAATAAGGGAACCAAAAGGTTAACACACAAGCAAACAGCATGGGAGAAATTTCTCCTTTGGACAGGTAGCTGGTTGCTGACTGTTGTGAAAATAGTTTGCTAGAGTCCAGGACAACAAATACAGCTCCAGCCAGGACTATGCTGAAGGCAGTAGCTCAGATGTTGAGCTGCATTAAAGCCACACTAAGAAGGTCAGGAAATAAGAGGAGATGCTGATCCCAAATGCATGGTTTCCCTTCCCAGGACTTCAACCACCAGTCTGGTCTCCGACGTAGAATAGCTGTTTTATTCATGAAGCACCTGAAGGTGATGCTGATGGGTGGAAGTGTGCAGGGCAGTGAGGAGTCACAGTTGTGCCTGAACAGAAGAGAGTCATTATGAAACACATATTCCACATGATTCCCTCCACTTTGCCATCTGCTTTGCGTAGGTGGAGCAGCACAAAGCTGAAGAAGCAGAGGGTAACCTTTGGGCCTGCACTGGGGCACAACACAGACATGATGTTGTGGAATTACGGATTATTTTCATCCCATCTGGGAATCTTTTATATATTTTAGGCTGCAGAATTTTCATCCCATCCAAGAATTGTATATATTTCAGGCTGCAGAAACTTGAAGTAAGTTGCAGACAGGCAATGACTTCATCTCTCTTGTTCTCGAGTCAGACGTCTCCCCTCAAGTAAGGCAGCAATGCTTTTACCAGTTAATTTTGTGATGCTTTCCCATTAAAAACCACAGGCAGAGAGCCAAAACATGCACACCAAAATGCAGGGAGTAACTGAGCTCTTCTGGTGCAGAAATCTAGGTGCTGCAGCAGGGACAACAGGATCAAAAGTGTGATTAACCTAGCTGGAGGGCGCCCCACCAGGAAAATAATACTTTTCATTATGAAGATGACACTGTAACACCCTGCATCTTAGGGAATATTATTTTTTAGCTACAGTAATTGAATAGTCTGGGTTTGATTTCTGGCCTTCAGTGCTTAACCTAGCTGTAATTACCCAGGACTGTGATTTAAGGAGACAGTATCTCGTTCCTTTCTCCTCATCTAAGAGTAGCTTAAAAAACGTATGTATTATTTAAAACGGAGTCAAGAACATCCTGGTATCATCTGAATGACCTGAGGAGCAGATGTGGCAGAGAAGAAAGATCCATTATTAAATGAACTCTTTCATCAGGTGGGTCAGCATCTGACACTGTGGGAGGAGGGAAGCACGGTCAGGAGCAAGGTCCATGAGACCCTACTCCAGAAAAAGGCTGACAGATCTCATTCAGTCCTGAACAGAGCGATGTGGGGGATATTAATTGGTAGCAATTCACATCTCCTGCTCTGCCAGCTCCTTTCAGCCAGGAACATGGGCAATGAGGCCTTGCAGGCTGCGGATCCTGCAGCACCTCAGTGGGTTACCCAGCAGGTGTCTCTGGTCCTTGCACCAACCCACAGGCCCACGAGGGACAGTTTCTTTTTTCATTGCCTCCTGTGAAGAGCCGTGCTGTTCAGACATTTAAAACGTCCCCTACCTGGTGGCCGAAAAAAAAAGTCCAGGTTCGAAACAGCGTCAAGTTTTCGCTAACGTATCCTTGCTTTAATTCTTTAAAGAAGGAGAAGGATTTTGAGAAGTGCTTAAGAAAGCGGTGGTTCTAACTTAATTATGGGCTTCAAAATCAATTTTATACTCAGGAGTAACTTTTAGTCTATTATTTCTGTGGATTCAATACACACTGAGACAGAAGAGAATGATTCAGCCAAGACAGCATTGACACATAAATGCAGGTGGCAGCCTCCCTCTGCCATTAGCAGACCCTGTGTGCTTTGTTGGCTCTTCAAATATTACTGTTACCGCTATTGTTATCATTCTTGTTGATATTTTTAGCAAGAGCAACCATGTTAAGGGTTTTAAAGGAAATATGAGGTGCAGGATCTCAGCAGATATAAGGGGGTTTAGCTTTTCATATTGGCATGTGTAGCTGATGCCTTCCAACATGCTCATCACTTGGTGGAATTGGTGCAGAAGATGTTTTGCAAAAGGTTTTCAATGTGGCAATGGTGAATTGTTTTGTGTAAGTCATCCCAACCACAAAGGACGCTATGGGAGAAGACAAGCAGATGCCTGAAAGAGACTGATACTGATGCTGAAAACATCAACAAAACATAAAAAAGAGATGCTACCCAAACAGTGTCCAGTTAAACATAACATTAGCAATGCCTCTGTTTGCAAACAGCTTCCAAGAGAAAAGGCAGTATGATACACATACAGCTTCAACATAGATTAGGTCTAATCACGGTGAAGATTCAGTCATTGCAAAGGTGACAGCTGTTGTACCAATCGAAATCAATATGAAATTTTCTACCTTCTCCACCCTTTCTTTGGAAGCATCCCAAAGCCAAACAGGTTGGGTACAGTGCATTGGTGGCACACAGCAATCTGGTATGAGAGGCCCATGAGTCATACAGATTTAATATATTAAAAAGGAAAAAAGAGACAGAAAGAGATTTAGGAACCTTTAGAATGTTTTAAAAATACAGTTAGAAAAAAATGTAAGCAGCAATAGAAACTGAAGTAAGTTTCAAAAGTTACTCGGGCAACTAGCAAAAATATTAATGCAGCTTCAGTAAGAAACCTCAGAGCTGAAATCTTTTATTCCAGGAATAACAAAATATTTTCTGACAGATGTAGTTTTCTAAATGTCTAAGAATCAGTCTTTTGACCTGGCATAAGCCTCTGCCTAAGAGAAACTGGCATGTTCCAGTTGAAATCTCCAGCTTAAGCTAAACTCCTAAAACTGCTAAACCATTTAAGACGGAAGTAAGTTTCAGAGCTATGTAACTCTTCCTGTTCCAGCAAATGCACCTGAGTCAAAATGTATTTGCCATTTAGCCGTGAACTCCATTGACAGCTGGATACTATCTTTCTAAACGCAGCAGCTGCAAAATACAATGCGATCTCCCCTTTCACCTTGCACTATCTTGCCTTTCTATCCTGAGTTTCTACAGTCTCAGTGATAAGTTGTTCCTGGCATACCACTGCATCAATAAGTAAAAAGAAACCAAATATAAAAAGATTTATTTCTTCTGAGAGCTTTAGATGTACAGCAAACAGATCGCGAAAGCACTCAAGTGCTCTGTCTTTCCTATTTTCCTTTACTGTGGTTGTCAGTAGCCAACAGCAGCACAGCACTTCGGGCTATCGAGATTGTCAAGATACTGACTGCATCCAAAAAGTCAGGACCTCTTATCACGTCACATATCCTTGGATCCCACAGATGCCACTAGCCCAGAAGCGACAACTTCAACTGAAAAAGAAATGGAAATGTAGTCCTTTTTACCCATAAGTGCTAGCCATGTGTAGTAAGCAATGGCTTTT
>NW_009647218.1:150290-155802 GCF_000708025.1 Charadrius vociferus | reverse complement strand
GGGTCAAATTATTCTATTCTCTGCATTTAAGTATATTTTGTTCCGCTTGAAATTGTTTAGAGGGTTTCCTCCTTGGATTTTTTTTTTTTTTCATTTTCTTTTCCTTGGCTTTTAGCTGGTGTCCCTGCTGGGTTTTTTGTTGTTGTCTTTTAGCTTTGGGTGTTGGGTTCTTTTCTTTTTTTATATGGAAGGATCAATCACTTCTCATTTATCACTCTCTCCAGGAAGAAGGCGAGTGTTCCTCAGGTCACAACTGTTATTTCCACTAACCCTGCGCTCCGAGCGTGTCTCTGTATGTGTGTGCCGTCTCCTGTTCTGGCACACGCCGTTGTGACTGGGTTGGTAGGAGGAAATCCTGCTGAGCCGCGGCCTCAGCTGGTCCCCGGCTACCTCTGAAGAAGGAAGAAATCATTAAGCCACAGATTCAAAATAAGCATATAGGTGCCCAACACCCATCTGTACAGGGCTGCTACCAACTGTCCTTGCAGTGACATCCATCAGTGTAACGAAAAGTTGCCCACAGAAGAACAAAGGGTGGATTTTCCTGAACGGAGGCTACTCGGCCCGGGCAACTGGCCTCCCTCGTGGACGATGGAGAGGGAGCTGCATCCTATCCAGGCACACCTCAAAGAAGCCAATGCTGGACTTGGGAGGGCTGCTATGTTTTGAACTGTATGTCAAGAAAGGAAAACGATACCTTCCTGGTTTTAAAAGGAATTGACATTTATTTCCTTTTCTCCGGATGGTAGAGAGAAATGCACTCAGTAGGTGGGCAAGGGTGTCGGTCAAAAGAGAAAACCCGGGTCCGTTGCTTTCCTGTGGGATCCTGCTGTGCGTACGCAGAGCAACAGCAACGGGGGGCGGGGGGGGGACAGTTCAGGTGAGAGTTTGGAGAAGGGGAGTCAGCAGCTTGTTTAAGTTGCCAGGATGAATCCAGGGGGTGAGTTGCAGAAAGCAGGTGAGGTGCAGCTTCCCATCACTTCTTGTTGCACGCTTAGCTAGTTGAATCTGCAACTGGTTGGCTCCATGTCCACAGAACACAGGACAGAGGTTTTTACGTTTTCAATATCTTGAACCTAAGGTTTTTCTGTGTTAAGAAATAGTTGACTTTCCGTCCCTGAGTGTAAATATCTGTATATATCCTCTGCAAGGGATTGTACTGGGAGATGAGGCATGAGAGCATGTACACGTTACGGATGTGTTTAGGAGGATTTAATGAGCCACTATCCCATGATCTGTGTCCAACTCTATAAATCACAGTCTCAGCAGCACTCATGCAGCTATTTCAGAGCCCTGCCAAAGGATTTGTAGTAAGAGGTGAATAAGATACATGATCCATTCAGGTATTTATATGACTATTTCACTGGTATAGTATCTGTGTATCTGACATAAGGAGAGCTGGTTAGAGCTACGTGATAAAAGTGTGACGTGTAGAAAATTGTGTCCCAGATTTGCACTCAGCTTGTGCCATTTGTTTCAGAATATACCAGATCTGGCTACTGCAGATTCATTCTCTTTTTTTTTCCTTTCTGCCTGCACAAACCTTTAATGAATTATTTTTATCAAAGCCCAAAGCAAAAATTTGACCAAAATCAACAAAGGATTTTTTTTTTTTCTATTTATTTCTTTTACTGATAATACTGCTAGGACTGATAACTGAAGCTCCTTATGCATAGGAGGATTCACAAGAGAGTGGTTAAAACCAATACCAGTTGTAGGATCTCTTATGCTGCAAGAGGGATGAAAGTAAAATTAGAACTGGGGTACCCATTAGGAAAGTAATAAAAATATTGCTACTTTGTCACAGTCAGGGTGACACACTAATGGGATGGTGAAAGACCAGTCAGATGATAAAGCAGGGAAGTGATTACAGTCTAAAACTAGGCAACAAATTCTTGACATTTGTATGTTTGTGACTGTCAGTACCTGCTTATTCTGAATACGGGTTTGAACTTAAACGCTTGCATCATTGTAGATAGAGGCTGTGAGCATTTCTGCTCCATCACTTAGCCTCCACCGTAAATGCTCTTATGTTAAAGAGCCTGTCCATCCTTTTCAACGCTGGCATGAAGCACAAAGGCGTGCTGGGGAGCAATACACCCATCTACCACAGCACAATCAATACCAAGTAATTGAGTAACATATTTATTAAAGCTGATGTTAATGCTTCTCTGAGAGAAGATTATCTATTAATTGCTTACTTTGATTAGAAGTATGTTTTGCAAGAAGTAGGTTTATAAATTGAAATAATCAGAAATGATGCATGAAATGTCACATGGAAGAAACTTTGCTGATGTTTTATTGAACAAAATAAATTGTTATCAGAATTTCGCAATAAGGAAAAAATGAACAGCTATTTCCCAGATTCTCTGGATGTAAGACTAGCAGAGTACTTGGAACTATCAAGAGACTTCCCTGGAATAAATGACTACAGATGTGTTTAGGAGCTGTAAACAGCTGAGATGTAATCTAAGCTCACCTACAGCTCCATATACAGACACATATGCAGCCTTTGTTCCCCAGCAATTCAGAGCAGGAGTCTGGTGACAACACTGTGGCACTTACCCAGGCTGCATGCCCAGCCTTCTTTTCTGCAGAGACGCGTCTGGGGGACCGTATGCCACAGGGACCAACTCTCCTTTCCATCTGAGTAACTAAGGAGAAACTCTGCAAAGTCGCTCTATTGCAAATTGAGGTAAGAAAGGAGGCGGCCTTCATTTTCACGTCATAGCATTTTTCACAGACTCAGATCAAGCCTTCAGTGAGGATTAGAGAAGTTGGTTGTCTCTTTTCCCCGATCAATGAGCCGCCAGAGCAGAGCGAACTGATATAAAGTGTCATGTTTACTGTTGTGCTGAACTTGATTAAGAGGTTTGGGAAGATCTCTTTCTTAAGGGGTTCATGCTGAAAGAAGTGATCATGCTATGACATCATCTGTGTAGTCATCTTTGCATTGATTTATCAGCAAACGTTCACAGAAATAATACTGACTCTGCAGATCAGGATGAGGGGCTGACAGCCTTTGCAGGCAGAGAGTCTGACATGCAAAACAGCCACAACATTAACTGAGAGGGCACACGAGCTCTCTGGCACTGGCACCTTCTTGGTGGGACACTGCTAGCTGAGCACACCTTCATTCATCACCCTTTGAGTGCAGGGTTTTAATGTCCTGAATACAGGTAGTGAGAGACCTGAACAGCATCCCTAAATCTATCACCGTTGCATCTCTTGTGAGTGAAGGATATCTCCAATTTAACGCGACCGGGCCAGACAGGCAGAGGTTTCAGTCCCTCTCTAGTGGTCCGTATGCACTGCTGAGGGTCTTAAGGACCGCGATTCAAAACTTTGTTCAGATGAAAACCTAACAGCCAAAAGCAACTGCAACAGCGTAGAGCTTCTGTAGCCTCTTAAAATACACCACCTTGTTTAAGAAGAAGACTAAGTGATTAAATGGTCCGTTCAACGTACATTGTTGTAGTGGCCCACAGTGGCCACAAAGAGGTTCTTGTCTCCCTTGAGGAATGAGGTGTGCCAAGCTGCAGGCCAAGCACTGGGCCAGGCGGGAGAGTGCCCTGTGCTGTAATACAACTCTGTGCTTCAGGTAGTGCTGGAGATACACTGGGCATCGTCAGGAAAAGTTAAAGGAAACATAACACTGTGTTGTAGCCCTGAGATGGGTTCAAACATCCCCCAAGGTCTTCTCTCACAGCACCTCCAAAACACATGCTCCTTTTTTTCTCCATCTCTTGCAAGAAAATCTATAGGCTATATTCAGTTGTCATATATTTTCTTATGATTCAAAGACTTGATCTACAAGCTTAAAAATTATGTGCAAATATTTTGATTGTGCTGCAACAACAATAAAAAAAGGGGGCCCAACACCTGTTCTGGTTTGAGCGACACAGGACTAATTTCTCTTCTAATACTTGGGAAGACTGCACTTTTAGAAGAATTTAGTGTCTGAATTTGTGAAAATATTTACTTTGTAGCCAGCTATGGGGTGCGAGTTTCAAGGTCTCAGTGTTTTCGAGCTTGCCAGGTGCGGGGATGAGGAGGAGCAAGACCCGGGCACTTGGCCCAACATGGCCAACAGGATTATTTTGTACCATGGATGTCACATTCATCATAAATTAGAAAGTTTGCTGTGAAGTTCTTTCTCTCCCTTGATGGCTGCCATCCTGAGAACTTCGTGCCCTGGCGCTGGACCCCTCAGGCCTTCCTTTCCTCCTGAAGCCGTAGCGCTCACGGTGTCCCACATTTTCTGTCCACTGCTGGGAGTGCACAGCTTCCTACTGATATAGTTGGCTGTGTATAATCTTTGCGTATTCTGCATTGGTATCGGGATCAATATTGGTTCTTTAGTGCTATTAATGTTAGTTATCTAATCTTCCTCTATTAAATCTGTTTATATTTCAACTCTCAGGTTTCCATGTTTTTTCTCCGATTCCCCTTCCCGGCTGGGGAGGGGTCACCGAGTGATAGAATGATTGTCTAAACAACAATAAATTGTTATGGGTTTCTCAAACCATAACAACACCAAGGAATAACATGGAATGTAAGGACTTGTCCTGGTGAAGATCTGTCTTGGCATTTGTGCAGTGAATCATAATGCGTAAATGTATTTAGCTTAAGAGACAGTTAATTTAATTTTGCAACAGCAAAATCAACATTGTTACCTTCAGTTACACTTCCACTTAAAAAGCCAGAGATCTTACCCTCGCGTGGAAAAAAAAAAAAAAAGCTGGCAGTGGAAGACTGTATCAGATTCCAGTTCATCTGGATTTTTGAAAGAAAACTGTTATTTTATTGGAATTCAAGAAACAAGGCACACAAAAACATGAGGAGTATTGTAACACACCCATTGCATAGTATCGCACTGGACACAACGAAAAATGGAAATGTCATCCGTGATAACAGAGAAATGAGAAACTGCACCCATTACACACACAGTTATCACTGAAGAAGTGACACTTTCAGGTCTGCCCTAACAGCCTCATGCCTTGTAAATACCAAAACAAGTCTGAAACACTCCGATAAGTCAAAAGTGATGAGGAGTGATAAAAGGCCTTTTCAGAGGACAGAGAGAATGAAACAGCTGGAAAAGACATCCCCAGGATGTGCGAGAGTAAGTTTGGGTAGTGCTAAGTGTATGTGTTGAGGAAAATGCAGTTCAGTGGGTGGGAAAGAAAAGGCATTGGATAAAGGTTTAGACATCAGGTTGATTTGTGATTAAAACCTGTACCTGTATTTTTTTTTTCTTTTCTTTGGGGATTCTTAAAACTGCTTGGAGGGGGAGAAGGAGAAGGGGGGAAGAATGTTTACTACCAGAGGCAGGTGGAAAATCCCTTTGCATAATTATATTTATTTTTTAAATTTTATTTTTTCCTCCCCCCGCCCCTAGCTACCGTACTTCCTAACTCCTCTCCTTTATTTCCAGCCCTCTCCGGCAACCGAAGGCTGTTACCCGCCCCGGGCCCGCAGGAAGCCCCCAGCACACAGGTGGGGGATGCCC
>NW_009647218.1:109939-149690 GCF_000708025.1 Charadrius vociferus | reverse complement strand
GGGGCGAGCTGCGAGGAGGCGAAGGGGGACCCTTTTCTGAGCCAGACACCCCCCCCCCTCCAAAAATTGAGGGGTGAGACCTCCCGAGGTCTGCGGGTGGTCGCAGGGTTGGTCCTGGCCCTCCGCCCCCCTTCCCCTTCCCCGGGGGTCTCCGGTACCCGGAGGGGGTTACGGGCAGTGGGGAGTGAATGCAAACTGAGGGGTAGGTTGGTGCTGTGCAGTAAAGCCGCAGCTGTTCGTTAACGGAGCAACTGGTGGTGGCTCTCCAAGCCACCAAAGTGGGGTGAACCCTTCAGAGGTGCCCAGGCCAGGGTGGGCCCGCAGCGCTGCTCGTCACCGGGCAAGGCCAGGAACTGTCACTTCTGCTCGGCATTTCCTCCGGAATTGCCTCAGTTTTCTTCGTGTGGGCACAGAGGCAGCTTGAGAACATCATGGGGCTGCAGAAACGCAGCTTCTCCTCAAGTGCGTCACGATGAGGGGCAGAACTGCACCCCTCACCTTGGGGAAGGGTGCGTGTATGTCATAGTCCCGTAACTACACATGTCAGGAGCATTCCTTACATCTTGGTATCCTTAACCATGCCAGCGCTGATCTGCCGCTGTTGTCAGTGTGGCACCTTAAACGCTCAGCCAGTAAGTGCCCAGCAGCAATTGCTGGTTTCCCAATTTCGGTCACGCAGCGTGCAGTCCTCACTGCACATCTGTCCGTGTACACCTGCTCAGACCCTCGTCCTGAGCAAAAGCTGTGCACATCTGTAACTCGAAGATTGGCCAAGCCTTGCAGCTGCAGGGACTGCTTTTCTGAGTTTAAGTCGCTAGTGGGCATAGAGTTTCATTTCTCCTGAGCAGTTTGTGATCTGAGACTTTTGTGATACGCTGTGCGGATACAAAAGATACAGTAAAGCCCGCCTGATGGTCCTGTGACTCAGATGTTCAGTACATCTTGAAATACAAAGTTGAACTACCAACATTTTTCAAGTTGGTTTTGAACCATTATGAATAGCTGGCTCTTACTATGAGTTAAAGGACCATTATTATTAGGACCAAATTAAAGGACCAAATTATTAGTTGTGTCTTGCATGTTAGTTTTTCTTTTTTTCTTTCTTCCTCTTCTTATTCCTTTTTTTTGGGGGGGGAGCTTTTTGTTTGTGGGCTTGTTTTTTGTTTTTTTTTCTGTTTCCCCATGTGTTAGCTAGCTTTTTTTTTTGTAAGGTAGTTGCAAAACTAGTTTCTACACCCTAACTACAGTTTCTGTGGAGAGAAGATGATTCATTTCTTCGCTAAATGTAGGTCTGGGTGTCCCTCTTAAGCACATTTTATTTAAGTGAAAGAATGATTGGAGCAAGAAAAGGCAGTATTAAGTTCTTGACCTAAAATGTAAATGGACTTCTAAGTGAACCCACCCCACCCCCCATGTCTCTTCCACCAGACTTCTTTTGAAGTGCATGACAAGTTGAAAACATGAAACACAGAGGAAAAAGTTGATCTTTGTTTTAAAGGTGACCTCTGTGGGTTTGAATAACTCCAATTGTGCTGTCAAAATGTTATTGTAACAGTATAACGGATTTCAAAGCGGTTCGGCTGATTTATAACTTTCATTTTGCCTTTTGTAAAAATAGAGCTGCGCTATTTTTAGCGTTGGTCTTATCCACGCTGGATCAGGACGAGGAGTCTGTGTAAACAGATGAAAGTGGTTGCTTTGTTCTGCTCAGTATTGTGGGATTGTGTAGCGTTGGGAAAAGTTCACAGCTGGATTCACCCACCCCTGGATTAATTTTATTCATTGGGCTCCAGTCCTTGCTGAGAATGTTGTTGGCAACACGATGCGAGCTGTTGATCCTTGTCCTTGGGGAACTAGTATTTATAACCACTCTGGAAGACAACTGCAGATGAGGAAGAAAATGAATTCAGTGGCTGGAGCATGCTGAACCCTGTGGGGTTGCCTGGCCTGTTTTTCTGTTCTACACCACGAGGAGATGTAGTGCAGCGTTAGGACAGCCTGAGCACTTTGTCTCTGACACAGAGTAAAGCAAACAGGTGGGTTCCTACATTTAGCTTTCTGCGCGACAGCCTGGGATCAGCCCGAACCTTTGTGTTCAGTATGTTCCCAGTAAACTATTTCATTCAGTCCATTTCTGTAACCAAACACAAGTTTGCTGATGAAATGTAAACCCCGCAATATTTTGTTGCTTTAGTAAGAAAAATAATTTTAAAAAAGCATTTCTTCTGAAATACACATTTTATTGGAGAAAAATAATCATATGATCCCAGAGTCTTGCTACCCATTTTCTTAGATGGATGTAACAGGACCAGGGATAAAGAGTGTTTGTAACAGAGGAGAGACTTCATTTTAAAAAGTTTTTTGTTCTGAATCCTATACACAATTCACTGTCCTGCGTTACCTACAGCATGTCATAGCAGGTAGTTGGTAGAAGATGTGCTCATATGTGTTAGGATATTAGTGTAATGCCTCTGTGCTGTTCTAGTCTGGGTCAGATGCAGAATCAAAGCTTGTAGGTTTGGTTGTCATGGGTGTTTAAAAATGAGACTAAGGTACCAAGGTTCCTGCATGGGAACCATGAGTTACATTTTCAGAAGGGGAAAAAAAAAAAAAACCCACGCAAAAAAATCCTCAATAAACTTTTGCTTTGAATAGTCAGGAAAACATGCATCAGTTCATCCAAGGAAATGAAATCATTTCTACAGTGATGAAAGGTCCTGCCATTTGCAGAATACCCCAGACCAGGTGTTTAGGCTCCAGTGCATGTTTGCTAAGGAAATAGATAAAAAGCGTAAGAGTGAACCTCATCGTTTATTTGGGCTGATTATTTCCCATGGTACAGTTTTCCAGATACAACAGTGTTTGTGCACCACCTAGTCTTCCTCTTCACACTTCGCTGAAAAAACACATTGCAATCGTGTTTCTTTAAGAAAGGATTTATAATGGGAGCGCCACTTGCTCCTTAAATGCTGGCAGTATATTCAGCACCTATTTGAATGTCAACATCCACCATTAAAACATGGGTGCCTAAATTTTGTCTGCTCGACTCTCGCCTACTCATGCAAGTAGGTCACAGTAAGCAGGTCATATGTGAGTAGGTCACGTTGACTTACTCGTCCAGGTGAAGTTAGGCATGTCTGCTTTTTTCCCCCCTCCAATGTGCTTGTAAATTCTTGCTGCATTGCTCAAGGAATGCATTTGAAGGAAAATGCTAAATTGAGACACTGTGTGGCTGTGTAAATTTTGAAGTTTTAAGCGTAGAAAAAGCAACAGAAAATACAGAAAAAAGACATGCAGCTGGCACTGGATATAGGTCTAATGTTGGTGGGGAAACCAGAGAAGCTATCCCACAGGCACATAACCTGGGATACAGGCTGTGCCCCACTGTGCCAATAGAAGGCTGCATTTTCCTGAGTCTTCTCACTGTGAGCCGGCCCCAACAACACTTCTAAAAGCTGTTACGTTGAGCTGTGGATGTTGTTTACCTGGACTTCAGTAAAGCCTTTGACACCATTTCCTATAGCATTCTCCTGGAGAAACTGGCTGCTTGTGGCTTGGGTGCGTGTACTCTTCACTGGGTAAAAAACTGGCTGGATGGCCATGTCCAGGGAGTGGTGGTGAATAGAGTTAAAACCAGTTGGTGGCCAGTCACAAGTGGTGTCCCCCAGGGCTTGGTACTGAGGCTGGTTCTCTTTAATATCATTATCAATGGTCTGGATGAGGGGATTGAGTGCCCCCTCAGTAAGTTTGCAGATGGCACCAAGTTGGGTGGGAGCGTTGATCTGCTTGAGGGTAGGATGGCCCTACAGAGAGATCTGGACAGGCTGGATTGATGGGCCGAGGCCAATGGTATGAAGTTCAACAAGTGCCAGGTCCTGCGCTTGGGTCACAACAACCCCATGCAGCGCTACAAGCTTCGGGAAGGGAGGCTGTAAAGCTGCCCAGCAGAAAAGGACCTGAGGGTGTTGGTCAACAGCTGGCTGAATATGAGCCGGCAGTGTGCCCAGGTGGCCAAGGCGGCCAATGGCATCCTGGCCTGTATCAGGAATAGAGTGGCCAGCAAGACGAGGGAAGTGATTGTCCCCCTGTACTTGGCACTGGTGAGGCACCATCTTGAGAACTGTGTTCAGTTCTGGGTCCCTCACTACAAGAAAGACATTGAAGTGCTGGAGCGTGTGCAGAGAAGGGCAATGAAGCTGGTGAAGGATCTAGAGAACAAGTCTTATGAGGAGCAGCTGAGGGAACGGGGGTTGTTTAGCCTGGAGAAAAGGAAGCTGAGAAGAGACCTTATTGCTCCCTACAACTACCTGAAAGGAGGTTGTAGAGAGGTGGGGGTCGGTCTCTTCTCCTTAGCAACGAGCGATGGGACAAGAGGAAATGGCCTCAAGTTACACCAGGGGAGGTTTAGGATGAACATTTGAAAAAAGTTTTTCACAGAAAGGGTTGTCAAACATTGGAGCAGGCTGCCCAGGGAAGTGGTGGAATCGCCATCCCTGGAGGTATTTAAAAGTCGGGTAGATGTGGTGCTTAGGGACATGGTTTAGTGGTGGTTTTGGCAGCGTTGGGTTGATGGTTGGACTCGATGATCTGAAAGGTCCCTTCCAATCTAGGCAATTCTAGGATTCTCTAAGTCCATATGCAAAATAAACAAGGTCTGTTTTGCAAAGCACCTTAAAAACTGTGAGTGGGGAAGTTGGAGGCCTCAGTGCTGCAAGATGTGGCATCAGTGCTATGTGTATGGTAAAATAGTGTTCACAAATACAAAGAAAGTTTCAAGAGGCTTGTCATACAACAGTATCTTAGCTGAAGATCTTGCAAGAGCTAAGACAGCAAGCTGTCCAACTTGATTCAGTAGTTTTCCCTTTCACTCTCTATATCAATATTTCTATGTGTGCATGTGTGTGTGTGCACATATATGGAGACATTTGAAGAAAGGAATTATAAAAATTGGATGGGTTCTTTATCTTTAGTGGAATATACATGGGGAACTATTTAGATTAGAAGGAATGGACTATGTAGCTCTTCGGTTTTTTATCTGCAGCCTGAATCTTACAGTAAAAACGTTCTCTCTTTCCAAATCGCATGAACCCCCAAGCACTGATGCTGCCCGTAGCTGCAGAAGGGGCAGTACCTGAAGGAGGGCAGCAGTTGCTGTGCTGGGTCACTGCGCCGTACGTGGGACATGCTCCAGCTTGGGGTGGGACAGAGAAGGAAGGCTCTGCTCCCACCGAAACCAAGTAGGTTTGTTGTATCTGGATGTATTACCTTCTCTACGACAGGTTTTGAAGCCCTTCCCAAGACCTGAATTCCTGTGCTCTATTAAAGAACACCTGCTCTAATTAATGACTAACAGCACAGCATTGCTGCTGTTTATGAATTACAAAAGTTAAGGAAGAAGATGCACAGTGGTTAATTTGTATTTTTTTACTGTAGTCTCTATGTTCCTGTTTAGAAAGGCCAGTTTGGGTCAGGTTATGTAAAACCTCATACAAGCACAATTCTTTGAACATTGTTAGAGGCAGAGTTTCACAGTATTAAAGCACTAGAGGGTGGCAATCCCATTCCAGACTTTGGGCACCATTTGAAGTATTTACACTGAGTGAGAATAGTTTCAGTTGGAGATTTTTATTTTCTTGGGGAGTGTCAACCGTTTGGTAAAGCAAAGGTAAGCGGAAGCCAGGTAGGCTTTTTTTCTGAAGGCTTTTCTCCAACCTGTTTGAGAGCAGTCCCACTGCAGCTGTGAACATATTTCAGATTATTCTTTTTTTGTTTGTTTGTTTCTTTTGAACTTGTTGAGCTCTAGGACATGGCAATATTGCTGTGGAGGGATGTCTGTAAATAGATAAAGGGGCTGGGTCCCTGCTCATGGATGGTTCTTGCCCATCATCCAGAACTCACCTAGATTTAGTAAGGTGTGTGAAGGACCGTGTGGTGTTTCAGAGAGAGGAGGGGTAAGAGAAGGACCTCAGGCATTTGAAGTACATATTGTCTTGAAAGACTGTGATGTTGATTTTTGTTACAGTGTGCTGCGGGAGGCACGAGGGTTTGAAAAAGCCAAGTCAAACAAGTGGCCGAGAAGGGTGTAGAGGGAGTCACTGGTGTAGGGCTGACCTACACCAGCATTTTCCTAATCCCTGGAGAGCAGGAAAGGTATTCCTGGTGTAGGGTGTGCATAAGAAGGGTATGTGAGAGGAGATGAGGGGAGTATCAGGTATAAAGAAGAATGAAGAGTGTGGTAAATGTGGAAAATAGAAGAGTAATTGTATGTGGTGGCAGAGGGAAGGTGAAGGTACTCAAATCCCAGAAGAGCTAAAATATAAGACTGTGGATTTTAACAGCGGTCCCTATTCAGAGCTGTGAGTTGGCCGGCGTTTGGTATTGCAACGAGGCCAGTAGCTTGAGAAAGTGCACAGCTGGATACCTGAGAAAGTATCTTTGCCTGGGAGGGCTTAAAAGGAAGACATTAGAAAAAATGGAACTAAGTTGTGGACAAAGGTTTATCAGAGAGGATGGTCCCTGGCTACTTCTATGTTTATTCGGTGTATCATTTAGTGTCTACATCATACCAATGAGGATACGAGGATATACTACCAATCTAGCCTGGGTAAAGGTAGAGAAGGAGAGAAAGAAAGAAGTCTCTTAGACAATCATAGAATGGTTTAGTTTGGAAGGGACTTTAAAGATCCTCTAGTTCCAACCCCCTCGCCATGGGGAACCCTGATGTTGTGTAGTTCGTTGACCGCAGTAGAAAGCATCTTGGGAGAGCAGAGGCATGGAAAGAGCTCTTTTTTGATACTGTGCTCAGTCTGAAAAAGTGGCTGAGCCAATTTAATAACTTTCATCAGATTTAGTGTCAGAGATGATGCATCCTTTAGGATGGAATTAGTTTCTGGTGCAAAACACTAGCACAGGACCAAATGGCTGGAGTGTAAAACTGTTTGGTTTATGCTTTAAAAGCGGGTTTACAAGTTCATTTTGAAGGCGACATCGAGCTGCTTTTGGCATGAAAACTGATGCCTCAGTTGCAATTAGTGACAATTATTCGTGTCTGTGTCTTCAACTTGTACCCATCTCTGCCTCCCTTTGGGAGCAGGTTGGTGTTAACTCTGCGTGTGCTGAGCACGTAGCGTGCAGCGAGATGTGTGTTTTGTAAGAGCTGACATAGCTGAGCCGTGCTGTGCAAAGCCGTAGCTCTTCTGTTTCTGAAACGCGTGTGGTTAGCTAGGTTCTAACAAACAACTCACTGCAACAAGCAGGAACGCCTTTAGCAGCGTGCGTTTGGTCGCAGCCCAGACGGTACTATTGGGGTTTGGAGTAGATGTGTCACAGACATTTGACAGGTGCCACATTTGGAATCACAGTTATGCGCTGTTTGATTTACTCAATTGCATCGCTTGGTTAGCATGGTTTGGTGTGATTTTTAAGCCTAGCCCGACATCACATAAAAGTTACTTAGATATTTGGTGTTTCCCACCGCCATTCCACCCTCCACGCTTTCTAAACCTTGGCTGCATTTCGAAAAATAAAGTACTCTTCTGTTTCTGTGTTGTCAGGATACTTTAGGGATCATTATGAATATAGAGAAACAGCAAGAAGCATTTTGCTTTTTAGATGAGGTTAAATAGATATCAATTGGTAAGATTAATTATCATCGTGTATTTAAAGTACACAGGCAAAGAGCAACGTCAGTAACCTTAGAGCTATATGAAAACAGCTATGCATCATTATATTTAATTATTAATCGTATGTAGTCCTACAAAGCAGGAAAGTGAAACTACTGGTTATGTTACCGGAAGCTGTATTTCTTTTCTCTAACTTGTACTGGTGTGGGACAATTTTCTGGAAGTTACTTAATCACTCAAAATGTGGCAAAGGTCACCAGGCCTGTGCCGCGTCTCTTCAGCTAGGAGCAAGGAAAGGGCCAGTTCTACAGAGAAATGCAGTTAATAAAGGGGAAGGGACAGAAGTCTGAAGAAAAGCATCTCAAAGGTTAATGACAGTAACCATAGAATTATCTCGGTTGGAAGGGACCTTTAAGATCATTGAGTCCAACCATCAACCTAACACTGCCAAAACCGCCACTAAACCATGTCCCTCAGCACCACGTCTACCCATCTTGTAAATACCTCCAGGGATGGTGATTCCCTGGACAGCCTGGTACAATGCTTAACAACCCTTTCTGTGAAGAAAGTTTTCCTAATATCCATCCTAAACCGCCCCTGGTGCAACTTGAGGCCATTTCCTCTTGTCCTATCACCTGTTACTTGGGAGAAGAGACCGACCCCCACCTCTCTACAACCTCCTTTCAGGTAGTTGTAGAGAGTGATAAGGTCTCCCCTCAGCCTCCTTTTTTAATGGAGCAATTTAAAGCTTGAGAACTAAAATAAATAAAATGTAATGTAGAGGATTTAGAAGACAGCGTGTGAACAGCATACGTGAGTAATCAGCGTGAAAAATTACCTTGCTTTGCAAATAATGGTGATCATATACCTTTCCTCCGGTGAGGAGATATTTGTAGAGCTAACTGGGAGTCCAACTGCAGTGAAACAGAGCTTTGCAGGGACCGGTACCCCCTGCCTCTCAGTGCTGTCTGTACACCCAGGCAAACCACCCTGTCTGATCTGTTCTGCGGCGGAGAGACCTTTCTGTTACTCCAGAGCTAATTCGGATCTTTCTGTGCATTAGTTGCCCTGAGCTGTGTAGTTTTAGCCCTGTTCGCCAACTGCGCACCAATCAATAGTTGAAAACAGTTTGCCTACGCTTTCTGCTGGTCCTAGAGAAGGGTCTTGTTCACCCATCCAAGGCATCACCGTAGACCTGTTAGTATTTTCATCTCGTCAGATGTTCTGCTCCCCTGTTGTGGTTTGCGCTGAACTGGCCATCCCGGGTGAGCTCCCACCACCTCACTCCAAAGAGAGAGGCAGAGGAGGGAAAAAGAGACTTATGAGTTTAGAAGGAACTAAACTGTTTTAAATAGAGAAGGGTCTTGTTCACCCATCCAAGGCATCACCGTAGACCTGTTAGTATTTTCATCTCGTCAGATGTTCTGCTCCCCTGTTGTGGTTTGCGCTGAACTGGCCATCCCGGGTGAGCTCCCACCACCTCACTCCAAAGAGAGAGACAGAGGAGGGAAAAAGAGACTTATGAGTTTAGAAGGAACTAAACTATTTTAAAGAAATACTACTAATAAAATAAAAAGGCAATAATGTAATATATACAAAACCCTAACAAGTTCCCAGGATGATGATCACGTCACCGGCTGTCACGGGGAAAGTCCCAGACTGGACTCAGTGACGGACAGAAACTGGACTCCAGATCTGGATTCAGGACTGGGATCAAAAGCAGACAAACAGACAGAGTCCTCCTCGGACGCTGACCGATGAAGAAAGAGAGACTGACTCTTTGATCCCTCAGCTTTTATACTGAGCATGAGGCAGATGGGGTGGAATACCCTGTTGGTCAGTTTTGGGTCACCTGTCCTGTCCGCTCCTCCCTGCAGGTGGACCCCTCTACACTTTTCTGCTGCCGACCTTTCGATGGGGCACATAACCAAGTTATCTGGCCCTGGGTGTTACAGCAATGAGTATAAGCAGGAGCCTCTCTGCATACCATCCCTTGGCATCAGCCATAAACATAGGTCTTACTGCTCTGAGAGTGAACAGTGTCTGCACAATATGCTGTTAATTTCAGTAGTTAGAAGAGGCCCAGCTAAAAAGTATAGTTATTGAACAAGATTCGTCCTGTTTTACCTCAAACCAGGACATCCCTACATGCTGTTTTACCAACAACAAATAATATATGGGTGGGGAACGCAAAGGGAAGGGATACGTGGAGGGATAGTTTGATGTACGGTACACCCAATTTATGCTAAGATCTATATTCCAATGTACTTAATTGGAAACTGAAGGCTTTATTTTTAATGTAATAAGAAAACTGCCAGAGCAAGCAACATCCTTCCAATTAAACATAGGGCAGGCCACTCACAACATCATACTTCCTCTCACCTCCGCATTGATTCTTCAACCACTGTAAGTAGAAGATTTGACATAAATTACTATTTTGCATATGCCAAAGACAGACAAACTGAAGCTGATAGTTGATGTGTGGTAGGTTGTACCTTAGGGAAAGGGCAGATGCCCGGTTAGAGCCCAGCCCTGCAGCCTACAAGGCTGACAGATAATTCACTAAATCAGACTTAGTGTCAGATTGTGTTCTCTAGCCTGACTGAAACTAGTAAATGGCAGAAGCCAGACTAGAATTTGAGATACTTTTTTTTGGAGTGGGGGTTTTTGTTTGGTTTGGTTTGTTGTTGGTTTTTTTTTTTTTCTTTTTTTTTCGTGGGGGAGTTTTAGTGTAAATCTCCTGCCTTGTGCTTGTGCAGAGATCCTTCCAAATGCAATGGAAAGTTTTCTTCAGGTAGGGTTGCAGTTTACGGTGTGTAAACGGCCCGCTGTGGGAGGTGTGAACTTCCACAGCCTCCAGTGGTGGAAATGAAAAGGCTGCTGCAATCAGTGAGTTTGGTGGTAACAGTAAGTCTCCTACAATGAGCAAGAGTCGGTCTTTTTCTCTGTACAGAGACCACCCACGTGTGGTCCTGATCTGGCTCTTGGGCTCATACTGGTTTTACTATAACTCAATTACTCTTTCTTTTGTTACCATTAATGCAAAACAAGGAACGGGACAGAAACACTAAGTGTGGCAGTGCAGTGCTAAGTAAGTAGTATTTAACTAATCCCTTTTGTCTTTATATGTGTATTCAAACTGCAAAATTAAGCTATCTTTAACGCGATGCCTTATCCAAAGACGTGGTATGGCTGTTTCTGGGGGAGGCACCTCTCCTATTCTCCCCATAGCAGTAGCCCAGCAATCAATCCCAAGTGATGCACGGGCATGGAAAGAAGTGTTTGGCTGTTGAGTGGTATTTTTCAGCTGTTCTTCATTACTGGGAAGGACTAACAAGGTGGTGGGGAGTGTAATGTCAGAGAGTAAATCTTTAACAGCGTAATCCAGGGCATTTTTGTTAAAAGCCAAAACTGAGAAATTAAGGGGAAAAATTTCTGCCTGTGTTACAGGATTTCCACATAGAGCGTTTCACTGAAATGGTCCCGTACATAGAAATTGGTGCTGTGAACAATCTTACACACACTATATCTGTATCACCACTGTTGTGAAAAGCTGGTCACAGGGCCATTCTCCTTCAGACGCTGTCCTGGCAGTGGTGAAAACAGTTTTTTTAAAAAGATGGATAACTTCCTGTGGTAATAATCAGTGTGAGCAGGCATGAGTGTATTTTAGTATCATCTGCTGGAGGAAGAAATGGTGATACTAAGACTAATCTTCAAAGCCACACGGTGCAGCATTATTAAGCTCATTCAGCAGAGACGATACATTCCCTTTGGTAAATTACAGTGAACGGTCATGATTGCAAATGTGAGCCCCTGCCTCCCTCCCATCCCCGCTGGGACCTCTGTTCACATCAGCAGGAGCTTTGTGCAAAGATCAGAGAGAGACTTGGATCTCTGTGCTGTTCTAAAGCTAAAGGGTTGTTAGGACAAAATGGCATGTGATCCTGTAGTGCCGTTGGTGGCTCTCAGCCACACTGTCTGTGGTTTAGCAGAGTAAATAGTCAAAGCCATTATTTTCTCTTAGAAGATGCATAAAAATCAATGCAGACTCCAGATTAATTCTAAAATTCACGGTCAGAAGTAGTCCCCATCTCCTTAGTGGTCAACAGCTCTATGTATCGATAGGAAGAGACCTAAAAATTCAGTTGTCTCTGACTTCCCGGGGAAACTGAAACCATAACAGCCTTTGCAAATTTCTATGAACTTCGGGAGCATTTAGTTTCTCTTCAGAAAGGAGCCATCCCATCAGGCACATCGGAAATTCAGTTGTCCTCACGATGGTGCTGGGGAGAGCCAACTCCATCGTAGACTCCAGCGGACTGGCATTGTCAGCAGGCAGATACCCACCATAAGCAAGTTGAACTGTGAGGGTTTCAAATGATCTGCAGGGTACACGGTGCGCTCTTCACAAAGTTACCGCAAGTTTTCTTTTCCCTGGTGGTAGGATGGGTTTGTACCCCTCATAATTTTAATAGGAATCATTGAGTTCTCACCCGTATACTTTCTGTATTCAAAACCAGTGCTTGCAGTTGGGTTTTTCTGAGGCATCACATTATGGATATCACATTTCTAACCGTTTCCTGCATTTGATTCTTCATCAGCTGGTAGAGTAATGAATTTGCTGTGTTATTCAGGAGAATACGGCAGAATACTCTGCCATAGCAGCAGCAGCTTTCCAGGGCACTCAGCTCAAGAGGAGCTGCTTACGGTCTTTAATAGTGACTGTCCTTGACTTCTTACCTGCTTTTATGATGATGAAGTTTATTAATTAGGATGTTAATTGATCATATTCATTGGACAAGTATTAGGTTGGTTCTTTGCAAAAATTAAAGACTGGTGCTGATCTTGCGAACATGTAATTATGGGACTGACTTCATGCCTGTGAGTAGCTCCACTGAACTTGTTGAAGTGTTTGCAAATAGCTAGTTACCGTGTACTCAGGGTCTTGTACACTAATTTCCCTCTCCTACTGTTCTACTATATAGAGGAAAACTGTGGTTTTGTATGTGTGTTTAGAAAAGTAAATTTGTTTGCTTGTATTTGGCAATAACAAGTCATCTAGTCATTTCCAACTGCAGCTGACAAAGAAGACACACTATATTGGAATATAATTCTTAATAGCTAGAAATTGTGTTGGTCGTCATTGAAGGAAGGTACCTCTTACATCAGAGTGATAGATGAGTGCCCAGTATATCTATTTGTTGTTACAAATGACTGTTTATAAAGTTATCTCCTTGAAAAAAAAAAAAAAAAAAAAAAGAAAAGCCAACAAATCATAAAAAAATGATTTTCATAATTTAGAAATAAATATTAGTAGAATTCATAAAAATGAAATTAATATTACTTTATTTTCAAATTATATTTAATTTTACTCCAGAGTGCTATTTTTAAACCTTTTTACATTTAATTTTTAATGTGTTTTGTATGAAGCAATAATTAACAAAAAACTCTTACACATTTTGATGACTATTACAACTGCAGTTTTTATAAAGTTTATGCTTTCATATAAAACCTATAAAGTGAATTTGTTGTGATTTTTAGAACATAACAGTAACTCGTTACAGTTGCTGCTCTTGAGAGCTTGTCTTTTCTGCTCCTGCCATAGCATTTTGCTGGGGAGATATGGAACTAATGCAGTGTGGCCATATGATTTTCTGGCTTCCATTCCTCTGAGTTTCACATTTTAATAACTCAGACTTGCCCTACAGAAGCTGAAATAGCAAAGTTTTAAAATTTTTAAATATGCAGAGTCCTTAGCAGTGATTCCTTCTTACCCTAGCAATATCCCAGCCCTATAATAAAAAGTCTGATGATATGACTACAAATAAAAGATAACTGAGACCACTAAATCAGAACAATTTCATTGCTGGAGATTAAAAAACCCCCCATCATTGACCACATAGAAGTGATGGGGAAAGAGAGCCACTATTACAATACATATTAATATGATTGTTTTCCTGAAAGAAAAAGTGAGGGATTTTGCTATTTGGCCATATATAATTGCTTATTTTAAGATTTCATCGCTGAGTATATATCTGGCTTGTTGTGAAATGACATCCAAAAGACGGCGATAGCCAGAACTTCCCATGAAATCACATCATCATGTGTCTGGTTTAGAATAATTTTGTTTCCAGTGTTTATGAACGTCCATTTCTACCGTAGATGGGTTCAGTGCCTGGGCACCAAAAGAGGAGGAGGTGTCTGAACTGACATCAGTCTCATTCTGCCCCCAAATTCTACACAGAGTCAGTTCCATGCACATGAATGAACCGTTCAGTGTATATTTTATTTGAAATCCTATAGATGTAAAAAAAAAAAAGAAAAGAAAAGAAATGTGTTTTAAAGATTAATTTTGACAGCATAGAATCACAGAATCATTTAGGTTGGAAGAGACCTTTAAGATCATCAAGTCCAACCATAAACCTAGCACTGTCAAGTCCACCACTAAAACATGTCCCTAAGTGCCACATCTAGATGTCTTTTAAATACCTCCAGGGTTGGGGACTCAACCACTTCCCTGGGCAGCCTGTTCCAATAGTTGATAACCCTTTCGATGAAGAAATTTTTCCTAATATCCAATTTAAACCTCCCCTGGTGCATCTTGAGGCCGTTTCCCCTTGTCCCATCGCTTGTTACTTGAAGTCAGCATGTTAATAGCACTGTTTTATTTGTGTCTTTAGGATGTTGACCTGAAAGCATGTCAGGAAGCTTTGGCTGACTGTTGTCCACACCAAGGAGATGATCAGCTGGAACTGCAAGAGGAGAAGGAGAAAGAAGACATAAATCAAGTAAATGATGAAAAAATGGGAAGAAGGAAAAACTGTGAAAAGGAAATGAGGGAGAATATAGGTCTTATCACTGAGATAGAGAGTAGTGAAAGAAACAGAGTGAATGGTTTTGAAAGGAATATTTAATTTCCTCTTTTCATTTGGGCATGTCCTTTGCAAGGTGGTTCCAAGTTATTTCAGTTTCATTGTTCTGTTCTACCTTCAAAACTTTTGAAAGAGAGAAAGGGGGAAAGTACTTTAAAACCTCTCATCTATCCAGAATCACATAAACCAAATAATGACTTAATGTTTATTTAATCTTGTTACAGACATCATAAACGAGAATTTGTATGGTAAAAATCAGAGTAGTATTTTGTATTCACTTGTTTCTATGACTTGTAAACTGAATGTGTTATAAACAATTGTGGATTGTGGTATTAATTGAGACTCAGTGCTGTGTATGTGACCTCTATAGAAAATTGTGATGTTTTACTGTACATTATATGGATTGATTTCTAGTCCTTACTGTAGAGCTACAGTAGCACTACAGTCTGCTAGTAGAAGGATGACGAGAGTAATTTTGGTGTGGTGCAGTCTGTGCTGCATACATGTGTACATATATCTTTGTTCGGAAGAACACACTCATATAATTACTTTCCTCTTCACTAAATTCCTATAAGTACCCATAGAGAATGTGCTTATAGCTGATGAAAAACATCTGCCTGATCCCCTTCCTGGCCCCCAGCTCCTGCTCCACTGCAGCACGGAAATTCCCCAGGGGAATGCTGGTAGTTGATGCCACCAAGCAGGAAAGGAACACTGACTTCAGACGGGACTTTGTAAACGATACCCTTATACACCACGAAAATTTCCCCCTCCAGTATAGTTTATGCAGTTGAAGTATTCTAAACTTTACAGAAATGACTTGCAACTAACCATTTTTCTTTTTTATTTTTTTTTAATTTATTTTATTTTCTCCATTGTGACAGTATTGTGTTTGTGTGCAAGGATTTCCTTTTTGGCCACACTTGGGATGTGGATGCTGAATCATGCTGCTTTCACATTAATGTAAAGATAGCTGCTCAGATGTAGAACTGCATTTGGGAAACTGGATTGTTCAGATCTTAACACATGCATTGTAACTAGAGAAATAGTCTTAATGGTGTTAAACTGAAACGGGTGCACTTTGGCTTTTGTTCTCTCTGAGAGCTACAATGAAAAGAGCATTCATTGTCCTTGAGACCTTAGGAGAGCTGAGAACATCGGATCCAGGTTTCTTGCCAGCCCCTCTGTTTGCCACTGCCCTGGCAGCTGGGCTTTCAAAAAATACTTGATTTTTTCACAATGGAGGTGCAGCCTCAGAGAGGCGGAAAGCCCAGTTCTGCTGTTGTGGGGCAGAGTAGGGATGCTCCTGCTGTGGAGTTGTTCCGCTCCTTCTAGCAACGTGACATCTCCCATCAGGATGAAGACTTGATGGTGGGGTCAGCAGCAGTATTTCACAGAGCTGTGCTCTATTTCCTCTCTGACTTTGATTTTTGCCTCTTTTTATGTAAAATAACTGTGCTTTACAAAGCGTTTCTGTTTCCTCTCTCACAGAGCAACCACAACCATGTAGATTCCCTTCTCTCCTTAGAGGGCTGTTTACAGCTTCTGTCATCGCAGGTGGAAAACACGCTAGAGGTAAATGAGAAAACACATGTATCACTAATAGATTGGGATACAGTCAGCGATTACTGGATAATGACTTACCCTGCTTTATCTAATGAAAACCCCCAGGGAATGTACCAGCAAATCAATGTAGTAAAACTTACCTGAAGATGTAAAGACGCTAATGTCCACCTTTTACAGCCGCTGTCATTGGCTCTACTTGAAAAATTTTCCCCAGTAACGTGTCTGGGATATGAAACTACAAAGTCCTGTCTTTCCTGTGACCTGGTGTTCCAAGGTGGATGGAGCCGCTGGACAACTTAATTAGTTCAATTAATAATTCCCTTTCTGAAACCTAATGCCCATTCATGTTTATACAGCAGCGCTTGGTATGTTTCTCTAGAGCAACACTGAGTTATTAAGCACTAGCAGCTATTAAGCATTTGTGGTGAAAGATGACAGTTGTCATAAATACTGGGTCAAGGGTTTACGAGAATACTACCCTCAAGAAGAATAGACCCCCCCTTTGCTGCAAATCAGGTCAGTCAGCATTAGCAGCAAACTCATTTTGTTTTCTTTTGTTATCTTCTGGGCTTCTGATACTATTCTTTGCTTTCTGGGTGCCCGTCTTCACAAAAACAAACAATTGTTACCTCGATTGGAGTCTCCCTCCTCTCCCACAGCTCATAGCTGCAATCACTAACCATGAAGTTACTCCCTACACTTTTTTTTTTTTAATTTTTTTTTTGCAATACTCCAAGGGCATCGTACATACACTTCCCATTGCAGGAGCCTTCCAGGGTCATTAGTGTTTTCCGTGTAACTTCATTTTTTATCTCTGGAACACCTAGATTTGGGAATCTCTAGGTTGGATAGTGCCTCCCAGCCCATAAATTAGCCTTCTCCTCTCTTCAGCTTTGGTAATGGATTCCACTCTAACAAGGTTCAGAAGTTCATCAGTTTAGTTTTTTCTGCTCTTTTCATAATTTGTAAGGAATTTGGCTGTAGCCCTTTTGTAGCTATAACAATACACAGTTGCATATTTTATTTAAGACTATTAATGCACTGCCATCTTGTGACAATCTATCGGTTGAAAATGGATTGCTTGTTTTTTCCAGGTACTGAGTCTTTACAGTGAGGGAGATTTTTTAATAGTAAACTAGCTAAGAATATTTCTTTTCAAGGGCTTAATTGAAAATACCAGCTCTGTCTCACAGACTAGAGGTTGCCTAGTACATGGTAACTCCCTAGGAGAAATAAAGCAAGACTTTCTTCTGTTACCTGAGCTCCCAGTAAGCATAGTAGGGAACGTAAGGCATCCTGGTCTTCACAGTATATCATTCCTCCCCTGTGGAAAGCGTTTTTTACACTGTTCAATGAACTGCAGTCAGAAAAGTCCTTTCCTGCACCACAGTAGGGATGCTCAGCTACAGAGACATCGTATCATACACTTCCTGCTTGATGTACATTCTTGACTTTTTTGTATCCATATATTTTATGACTACTCTGCTTGTCAGCAAGTGCCCTGGCATATGCTTGCGTAGTGGCTTTGTACTTCTAGGAGCCAGCAACTATAACCCAGGCCCACAAGAGGTGGGCCTTAATGCTACTGCAGCACTCGTTTATCATCTGAGCTTCAGGGCTGAGGGATCGTACAGCAGCTTTGTTTTTGTAAAGAAAAACTGAGGAGTAGTTTAAAGTCAAAAGACATCCACAGGAGGTGTGATTTGGGAGGGGGATGTTTCATCCAAACTGATTAGTAAAGGAGTTGAGTTGAAATCTGAACACGATAGACCTCAGTTAAGAAGGAACTAAGCCAAATGTGGCAGCTCACAGCCACCCAAGCCTTATAACCTGTGAAAGAAAAGCAGTGAGACTGTGACAGAGTGACCTTAACATTCCTGTCCTCCCCACCTTGTTTCTCACACCACTGGGTAACTCCTGCAGGTGAGCTATTTATCTTTTTTACAAGATGAATTTTCTAACAGTCTAGCACCCCGAACCAGCTCACCCTGGAATCAGATGGTTATCAATACCAGGGAAGGGGCAGGACCCTCCCTCCTAGAAAGACCTTTTCTTAGACTAACTCAGACATAACACGCAGACTGTAGTTTGATGCACACTTCGCATCAGTCCCATTTCCACCTCTTAACACTCAACACACTGTCCTTCATGAGTCCTCCTCCTCCCATCCCTTCAGTCACTTTTCTTCTGCACCCTTCCTGCTTCCTCTTGCCATATGCCAACACAGGTTATGCTTTGCGCAAGTGGAAAACAGTATTCAGGATAGCTAGAAGAGTTTAACATGTAAAATTTGGACTTGAATATATTCAAACAGTGGAATATTAAAAAATATATTGATCAAAAGTGTGTAGGTGAGGAATGTAGAGGCATTTGTTTTATAAAAGATCCCATTTTTTCCCCCCATCATCTTTTAGGTGAGTTTACTGGAAGATGTACAAGTTGCTCCTTCTTGTAGAGGCCGAGACCCACCATCCTCACCCCACAATATAAACTTGACACAGATGCTTCGCCACTGTTTCAGTCCTCATGATGACATGCAACTAAGAACAGGCTACCCCACTCAATCACATTCAGAAACAAGACATTTACAAACCTCTAATATCACAAATCTGGGATCACTACCTCATGGGTCAGATTTGACAGGGCTATTTTCAGCAGCTGACATTAGAAACCCAACAGCCCATAATGATAATTTTGATGAAATTAAACTCATGTCTTTGGGGGAAGGTTTTGAGCCTATAAACATTTCTCAGCTCTTTCAAGAACCTGGCGCAGATTTGGGACTGTCTTTGAATTCAAGTCACAGCACCGCCTCTTACTCATTCTGCAGTGAAGGTGCTGTTGGGTACAGCAGCGACATTGAATCTGTTTCTTCGCATGGCTTAGGAGCTGTTGATGGTCACTGCCAAGAACACACTAAATATGGCCATGTGGAATATCCAGGTGATTCAGAGTGTTCTAGAGAAGCCACACTTCAGCAGTTTCTTCATAACCCCACATATAATCAGCTGCCAAATCAAGCAGCATCCACCCTGGAGCATCATCAACAGATGCGGATGGAGAAACCAAGTGAAGTAAGAGATAGTTGCCACAATTCTACTGATACAAACCTTAGTAGCGATGAATGCTGTGCGAAAGCTCTGAGAATACCGTTTCCAATTGATGAAATTGTGAGCATGCCTGTCGAGTCCTTCAACACCATGCTAGCAAAGAACCATCTGGCACATACGCAGGTATCGCTCCTACGTGACATCAGACGAAGAGGGAAAAACAAAGTTGCTGCCCAGAATTGTCGTAAACGCAAACTAAATGCAATTCTTAACTTGGAAAAAGACGTGCGTAATCTTCAAACACAAAAGGAGAGCCTTAAAAAAGAGCACTCTCAGTGTAGCAGATCAATCAGCCGGATGAAGCAAAAGTTAAACAGTTTGTACCGTGACATTTTCAGTAGATTGAGGGATGACCAGGGTAGACCTGTTAACCCACGCCAGTACGTCATTCATTGCAGTAGCGATGGCAGCGTTTTCGTAATACCCAAACACTTAGTCAAATCAGAACAGAAACAAGATAACAAAAAAGAGCAGAAGCAAAAATAAGACAGCTGAAGATCACTTAGGTTTTATTTTCCCTGAAATAGCGATAAGGATATTTGCGTGAAGACTGGAGGTCAGCGACTACAGCAGTACAAGCAGGAAAGACTACAGCTGAGGAGGACTGTGTGTTCAAGGGTCTGGCAAACCATGCCCATTGTGATCTGTTAGAAAGTCTACCAGCTGAGAAGCAAACGAGGAAATAGGTTTAGTTTTAATTAGAACCAAAGGAGCTAGACCATCAGTATAAACAGAATTGCAAATACTGCATTTATAGGCCTGTGTAAAACTAGGACTCTAGTTTCTGGGGAGGGGGGGAAAAGACACATCAGTAGGGAAAAAAAGCAAGCTTTAGCTCAAACTTACAGATGGAAGAAAAACGTGGTTTAGTTGCGAGCACTGGATTCTTCATATACGAAGTGACCTTATTTTACCATTCTTTTTTAGCACTGAAAGAAAAATTGTAGCTGAAGTTCATCTTCACCTTAAATTCACTGTGGATTCATGTATTACTAAAAGATCTACCATGCTTTGCATTTGTTCAGAAGTGTTCTGCTTCTCCTAGTTTTCCTCAGAGGAAAGGCCCAGGAAGCCATTGCATTTGTCTCACTACTTTCACCATCATAGCTCCAAGCAAACATAACGTACCAACTAATTTTACAGCTCATATGGTCAATATTGTCTTACCTTCATCCTCTGCACCTGAATCATTCCCAAGTTGCTTCCATAAAAGTGAGTGATGGTGAAGGAGTTCCTATTGTTTCTTAGTCTGTGATGCATCTATTTTTGTGCCCTCCCTTTCCGCTCCCATTTGGATACCTTCCTCAAGGAGAACTACTAAAGATTTCCTTTTTAGCTTTTAAAAATTGAGTATTGTCTAAGTATCTTTTGCTTTTCTTTTCAATTTCCCCCAAATCTTTAAAGCAAATTATATTGTACTAAATGACTTTTTATCTGTACTAGTGATAATGAGGTTACATGGTGGCTTTGAATGAAGAGAAGAGCTTTTGGTTTATTTATTTATTTATTTGTGCTATTAAAAAGGTACTCTATTCACTTACATGCTTATTCACAAGTTTATCCTTTTCTATCTAATAACCTAAAAAAGGGTCTGCAAAAAAAAAAAAGGCCTAAAAGAGAAACAAGCATGTAATGATACAGAAGGAATGTTAAGAGGCGTACTAGTTTGTAAGGTATTAAAATCATTACTAATAGTAACAACTAGATAGCAATAAATACTTTTTGTATCTTTTATAAACAAAGTCTGTAAAAGCATTATAAAAAAATAAATCTAATTGGTCACGGTCTGATGACAATGTAGCAACTTTATGGTCAGGTATGTGAAAAGAAATACTTGCATCAAACATAAAAACTACATATATATGCAATACAAGTTGAAATGCCAAATGATACCTTTTGAAGAAATAAACTATGCCATTAGCACATAAATGATGTTGTTTGCATTTGTGTTTACAGTAACCAGCAGCATCAAGTGGTATTTTCTGAGAAGGAAGCGTTGCCTCAGAGTGCAAAATGCACCGAATTACCGAAATCGGCTATTTCAAAACAATTTGCTCTGCGTTACGTATTAACATTTATTTAAAATGCGTGCAGCTGCTTTATTTATCAGTTTTTCTACAGCCTCAAGTTGCTAGCGTAAATTCATAGTGGAAACTTTCATTAGTGAGGCCCTGAGATTTCTTGCTGCTGGTTAAGCATTGCTGTGAAAGCGGCATCTATCCCAACTGGTATCCAGTTATCTATCTATCTATATCCTGGTATCCAGGAATTTATCTAATAGCTGGTTCCTGAACTTCAACCAAAGCCTGCAACAGGTAACAGATACGTATGATGAATTGTGAATGTTGTTTCTAGTTCCGAAGGGGTGGGGAAATAAATAAATGTTTCAGTCAGTCAGCATGATTGTCATCTTTTAATGAAATGCCGTAATAAGCATTTTAAAGTCCATGCGTGCAGCCTTCGCAGGACCAGGGCTTTAAGTCTACTTCATGGCCCACATGCACAAATTTTGACAGACATTAAACTAGGCCCGTAACTGATAAAAAACAGAAACTCAAGTATTTCTAGGTTTAGGGCCTCACAAGACCAGATTCTACAGTCCAGGGGGGCTGTGGATGGTGAAGCCAACCCCCCGATGCCCACTCCTTCAGTAGCAGCCAGAGTGAGCTGCAAGAACTCACGCAAAGCCAGCGACTGATGAAGCGCAGCATACTCCCATTCGGCTAAGGGCTACACGGTCAGATTTTGGCACATGCTGAAGATAAGAAAGCAGGTTGGCACTCTCGGCAATGCCAGCGGAGAGCAGCGTACCCCAACTGACAGCGCCAAACCCACCATATCGACTTCCCTTACCTGTAAATTTGCAGCTCGGACAGTGGCAGGCACTGCTCTCAGCTCATTCCACTTACACCATTGTTCAATAACTGTTATTTCTCTAAGAGGGTTATATATGAAACTCAACTAGCAACTATTCAAGATCTCTCAGGTGAATGAATAATTTTGGGTGGACCATGAGTCATACCAGTGCTGCTGACACTGACACCGAGCATTGCATCTGGGTGTACTACATGGTTATCTCAAACCTTCAGCTGCTTACCCACAGATCACACAAAAATTGAAGGCAGAATTCAGAACTATGTTCTGTTGGGTTTGGTTTGGGGTTTTTTTTTGGCTTGTTCCCCCCTCCTTTAATTTTAGTAGAGAGCCATTAAATTTCGCCTAAAAACTGTTGACACTTTTTGAAGTGTCTTCCCTTTCTGTGACCAGTCTACATCTGAAGAAAAACAAAAACCCCCAAACATTGCTTAGTCTTGGCTGTGCCTTACATTTTCATATCCTTACATTATTTGTGAAAGCTGGACTAGCCAGATGAGGAAAGAGCAGGTTTTATAGCAAGCTTTCCTCCCAAGACAAGGGGTTCCTGAAGCTACTTTCAGTGTGCTTCTTAGAATGGCCTTAGACTGTATTTTCAACCTATATACACAGAGGAGACACAGTAGAGGAGTCGAGGTCCTTTCAGAAAAACAGCATTGTTAAAGAAAACTTGTAACCAAAACGGCTGTAAAAGGTGGGAAACCCCCAGCTGACATCTATCTCATCTTTCTTATTGATAGACCGTAACTTTGATGAAACCAAACTCCTCAGTGTACAAACCAGGAACTGTGCTGAGTAAAATAAGACATGACACAGTATCAAACTTACTCCGGAGCCGGGTATCTAGTGGAAAAGCTGCTAGGGCTGCATTCTACCTTACTGAACACTATCGTGGAGAAAAGCATCTCTCTGAAGTAGGAACAATGAAAACGCTTTTTGTTAAGGTTCGTTATACTGCTAGAAAACTGCAAAGCTGAGGATTGTTGATTTAGCGGTTGATGAAAAAAAAAAAAAAACCAACACACCCACACAGATACCAATGTAGGCATTCTCATTACTGTTCCCATGGTAAAGCAATTAAGTAGCCCATAACATTTCAGTGGTAAACTGCACTTGCACTACACTAACAATGAAAAGTAAGAGGTTACCGAGGTTAGAAAAGGTCAGATTAAACATAGAGAAAACACACTGTGTGGTGGGGAAATCACCAAGCATACAATTACCTCCCCCATTATTGCTAGTAGCAACAGCAGAGGCATCAGCCACCGCCTGCTCTTAAATCTGTACCTTTTCTGGAGAAGCATCCATCAGAAACGAACACTGGTTTAGTACTTTATTAGCATGTGATGCCCTAAGCACCAGCTAGGGCATGCCAAGGCTGAACACCCGTGCACAGGCATACCGCAGTAATGCTACACATGCTTTGAACCACCACTAACAGCACCGCACTGAACTGCGGCTTTAGCTTCATGTTTTGGTTTTATTCAGTAGACTTGGGTTTTTTTACAGAAGGGAATTTTTACAAGCGAAGACTGTTCCTGCTCAAGAGCTTACAATCTAGTTTTAGATGGGGCAAACCAGAGTAAAAAAACTTCAAAGAAGAAACAAAGGACAAAGCAACTTCATCAGTATCAGTTTGTCAGTGTCAACAGCTCAGTATTTGTCCCAAAACAGAGATGCTACGCTCGTATCTTATGGGAGTCAGACGTACGGTTCTAACAAGAATCTTGGAGGACACAGTAGTTGGAGGCCTATAAATGAGGCAACAGGACACTTGACACCAGGTTCTAGTGAAAAACTATTTATTAAATAAACCAGAGATGACACACGTAACCACTTGATGTCTTATTACCATAGGGAACCTAATAAAAGTATTGCAACTCAATGCCTGCCACACCGCTACTAGAACTCTGTTAAACGCATCAGCCGTTGATTTTCACCCAAGAATGCCTCAATATGGACCGAGAGTGAGCAGACCAAGACAGAGGAAGCGAAAGGGTGGCGTGGGAGGGGAACCATGTGTCGGCAAGGGCTTAGGGGGAACAGCAATTTTCTAAGACTTGCCCATAAAATCACCTTGCTCATACAACGAAGCAGCACGGGAGGTCACACAAGGTAGTTTGTACACTACACGGTCCCCAGACGCTGTTGACCTAGTATGTTTATAGTCATCTGTCAGGCAAGTCACTTTTCCTGTTGATAAATAAACCACCTCTTGCTAAATTAACCGGAATAAGTTCTGCTGCAATGCACAACACTAGCTGCAAAGCAAGAACACAACTGTTAAAAGGAACAGGATGGTTTCTGGCAAAATGGACGAGTGTTACCCAGAACGCCCTGCTGTGTCACGCTCCCGTGCATTCCTACCCACATCATTGTATCAATGACAAGCGAACCCGGCACCTCCCTTAGGACGGAAAAAAAAAATAGTAACAGCACTACTAGATTTCACTTGCACCATGCACTCTGCTTTGAAAACAAACTGAAACACTAAAGCTATGGGGAATGTACTGTTTACGTATGTTCTCAGCAAATCCTCCTCTTTCTCAAACGTGGTAAAGCTGCCAAAACAAACTGGGCTGACGGCTCCTTCAAAATTCAGGTCTGCATTTTGTTTCTTCCCCAGAAGCAGCATGACTTCACCCCCAACACAGGATGTATGTACATCATAAAACTAAAAGAATGCAATCTTCTTCCCAACATGTCACAAAGTTCAACTCCTGCTAATTTTACAGTAATAAGAGCAATTTCTCACATTTTCCTGAACACATTCCAGCACCTGAAGCACACGTAATAGACAGAAGTGAACGAAATTCAACTTTCATTGTAAATAATACAGAGAACACAAAGCCTGAGTGGCCAGAACCCTAGTATTCACCTCTCTTCACCACCACTTCAGAAATGCAAGTCATCCACTGTTGGTTTTTGGGTTTGGGGTTTTTTTGAGCCCCTACTGGTTACCGACAAGTTATGTTGTCTTTCACATTCTTCCCCGAGTTTGCTGCAGAAAATGTTTGCTGGGAGTAAGCTGAGCCTAGTACCGACAACCTGGTCCTCAGTTCTTAGTACACGGAAACATACTGACAGGCAATGTTACCCTTATTTTGAAAACAAAGTCTGTAGTGACATAAACCCAACTTTTTAGAAATCAGAAGAGGAAAAATATACATTGTCTACAAATTGAGAACCAGCAATTGACCACGTTCTGTTGCTTTTATTCAACGTTGCACGCTTTCAGCACCAGATTGACTCAAAACCGTGACTTCTCTCACTGAATTAATCAGTAAATATTGTGACTGTCACTTGCTTTAATTCTTAGGCACATACCAAGAAAGAAAAGTCATGAGAGTTCAACAGTAAGACAACATGAAACTTACTCATATACTCCAAGTTTTCCAGACTTTAAATAGACAGTAACTTAGTGTTTTGCATACTGCTGTCCCCTATAAACTCCCTTCCCCAATCACCAGTAGATCAAAGTTAAAACATCCTCATTATGGAAATATGAAACATACTTAATGCAAGTAAATTTTAAACCTTGCTGCAAAACTACCAGAAGAGTGTAAATATCTCAGAGAGAGAGAACTACTCCTTTTGAAGTGCTGAGGCTTTTTTGTTATAGGAATGTAGACTTGGCAACTGTAAAGAGAAAACTTCCATTAACTACACGTAAGTTCCAGGAAAGAAGGCAAATTCCTTATCAACTGGTCAAATCATTCTGTTGGAAAGAAGAAAATAAAGCAGATTTTGTGCGTCTTCATGTTCTGCTTCTGTTGCAGCCCACCGGTTACCTATGCAAATACTTCAAAGTTCAACCGAAGAAGCACAGGGGAAAAAAAAAATAAATCACACGTGAATCCTTAAATAATACTTTTGAATTCTATAAAGAAGGTTAAAGACATGATGATTCTGCCAAAGCTAAGCATATAAATTTCAAGTTTAGAATAAACCATGTAGGTAACAGGGTAAAACACTACAGACTGAATACACCTTCCCTCAAATACATTCCCAGATGAAGCTTTCCCAAGCTCAGACTTGAGTTTGGTTTGGGGGTTTGTTTTTTTGGTTTTGTTTTGGTTTTCTTTTTTTTTTTGTTTGTGGTGGTTTTGGTTTCAGGTTGTTTTTTTCCCCAGAAGATACAGCTATCAGTAATACAGTTCTGGTACAGCAGGAACTCTACATTCCATTCAGTCTTTCTCTTTTGATGCTAAAAGCTCTTTACAGGTGAAAAGGGTAAAGCTATCGTCCTATCACATTTTGACAAACTGTCTGAAGTGGTTAGTTGCATTAACAGGAAAGGAGGAGATATTTTTATGAAGTGATATAAAACACAGCCAAAATGCTATTTTAAAGCAATTGTGTCCAACAGCAAAAAGAACAGCATTTTTAATCTGTAGCACTGTTTCTCCCAACAGAGAACAGATGCCTACGGTCAGCAAAACAAGTTCTGTGAATGCACTTGCCAAGTTGACTTTGTTTTAAATCCACCTCAAAATGGAATGTTTCAAATCATGAAACTAAAAGCTGCACATAAACATTATTTAATGTTAGACACACACTAGGTTTTATTAAGCATTACACTAGAACTACTTTGGTATAAAAAATACTTTATTTTAAAGCTATGAAAGTTATAAAAATATGTAGTTAAATTTTCTACTCACAGAATGTTTGCTATTTTAACATTAGTGATTTGTTTCTCCTAACCAATCTGAATTTTATTCGAAAGGTTTACAAGACATTATTACTATAATTTAAAAAACCCAGCATTACAGGGAGCTGTACTATTTGTGATGTTTTATCAATATTCATTTAACCTCTAGATTTTTAATGAAGGCAGCAAAAACAACTATTTTCTGATGATACAGAATTTCTTATTTCTTGAAGCGTTTCTGTGGTTGACCACTTCTTCATTAGTTACCTGCAGCATGGCACCTTCCTGCCAAAGAAAAAAAAAGTGTATCTGAAGATGTTTATCACATATGTCTAAACCAAATTACCAATAGGGGAACTTCAGCCATTTAAAAAAAAAAAAAAAGTATAAGCAGTTCACTGGTGTGTCTAACACAAAAGGAACAGGACTTTCGTTAGCTGAGTCCACGTTCTTCAGTGGGCTGCCTTTTAAAGGCAATGGAACTTTGAAATTAGGGCACGTTTTTGGTTTTGTGGTTGTTTTATTTTTTTTGTGGGTTTTGTTGATTTTTATTTAAAAACCAAATCTAGTAGAGTATGCCACCCTTACTCTGAGTAACTCATTACTTGATGAATTTTCATTAATTTGAGGTGCAAACATTCAATGCAGTGAGAGTAAGGCTGACTGAATTTGGCACTAAGGTTTATTAGCTGCAAGAACTATAAAAAATGGTGGAACCCTCAACATTCTAGCCAAATTCCAATTTCCGTAATTACATTGTACACTTATGAAATACCACCTGCAGTTTCATTTGAAGTTTTCACTTCCCCTCCTAAAAGAACTGCTTATGCAGTTGTTAAAAGAATGGACGACAGATTCCTTCACAGAGGCAGATGTATTCTGTGGTGCAATTTTTTTCCTTACACGTAAACAGTCTACAGTTACTTGGGAACCTTCAGGATGAAACGCGTTATATAAAATAGATTACAGTAGGCAAGACACATAACAGCAGAGTTCATTTTCAACAGCACAGAACTACCTTCATTGCATGACCTTGCAACCACCATAATGCATAGACTCCCAAGAAAAAATAAAATGCTGCAGGATGCAAAAATAAAGTTGTATGATTTAATTAACTTGTGACCTACCATTTTAACTACCAAGACCAGGGATGGAACCCTTGCAAAGCTTTACTAATGGACACTTGCAGGTCTCATTTGTTCAACTGTAGCAGTGTACAGTGGCAGCAGTCTATGCTTGTCCAGGGTTCATATCATAGCTAGATTCCAGTAGGAAAAAAATATGTTAAGTAGCTGAAATTAACAAAAATTTGCTTGTAAAAAATTTAATAATACAAGAAAACAGGATTCACAAATTTCTTTTCAATTGGTAATTGTTAACTCAATTCATTGCTATGTTAAAACTACATAACGATAATCACTATACTGAAAGAATACTGTCATACAATATTAGTTTCTTGGTTTTGGAACATTAAGAAAGAAAAGTAAATAAGATCTTACCTAAAGAAGTTTAACTGAAGCTTAGAACTACTTTGCTCTACACCCTCAGCCTTCGTTGGCATCCTTATAAACTACTGTAGTTAAAGCTTTGCAGAAATACAGCGCAGCTTTTTAAGACTGGCTGAACTTAGTGACGTTTTCAAGAGTTCTCTCGTACTAGACCTGTGTCCCTGGAAGAGTACCTCGCTGGGGATATTTCCTTTCCTTGCCATTGAAGAAGCAGCATCTAAAAGATCTAAAAAGGTGTTTCTCCTTGCAGAGATATCCCTTAAGTTATCTAGATATTTTAAACCTGATCATTTACAGACAACATACTTTTTTTCTGACCAGCATTTAATTTTACATGTACAACAATAGCTTTATATTATTTGTGGGACCTTATACTACCCACTCCTTGCCTTAGTTTACAATATTAAAAAAAAATCTAAAATTACACAATATTTCCTTTAGAATTATTTTATTAAATCATAAATGTACAACAGCTTCTTAACTCTACACACGCACTTAAATTTTTAAAAGGAAAACGTTATGTCTTATTACACCATGATCCTGGCTAATAGCTTTTCAAAACTTTGAGAAAAATCTTAAAAAAGGTTTCACATGTCACCTGAAACTTACAAATTTAACATTATCAAAGGAATGCTTCTACACTTACAAAGACCACTAGAAAGAAACAACAATTAAAAAGCTAAGAAACTGTCTCAAAGGCATTTTTACAATCCTTCCTCCACAGTAAGGTAATGTTATTAAATAATCCAAATCCATTCACAAAATGGCTCTCTGCATCTGCTCTGGTGTCTTCTGCCATATCACTGCATATTTATGCATGACTGAGATAAGTGTTTCCTTAACATTGTTATTTCGATAACCTGAAGCTGTTCTGTTACCTCTGGGCTCTCATCCTCTCCTATTTATACAGTGAAGCCTGTTTCAACAGAAGTAAAGAGTAAAAAAATAGGTTATGAAATTATTCATCTAACCATTTTTTAAAGGAAAGATAATACGATCCTAAAAATCTTTTAACTCCTGCAGCTACTCTCAAGAATCACTGCAATTTTAACACTTAAAAACATACTTACCCATGGCATGCTTGCAGAAACTCAATAACGGCTCCTCCCTCCATATCCACCACTTCCTCCACTGCCCCCTGGACCATAGTTTCCTGCAAGTGCAGAAAAACAAGAAACAGAACAGTTACATTGGTACACTTTTAAAATCTAGGAATGCTTTTGATTCTGTATGAAGATTAAATTTACTTCCAGAGATGGCATATACAACAAAGATTTAACATTTCACTGTCTTCCTCTAAATAACCTCCAAGAACTGCCACAAGAACTACATGCTGAAATCTTAGAACATTCAACAGTGTCGCGTGTAATCTGATGCACTGTACTGTCTTGAGCCTGCGAGGGCTGATTTTATTTGCATGCTATACCTTACAAGAAATGGCTTTCTGTTTCAGTTTCCTTTTCATGCAGTTTATACACCTTGTTAAATAACATTTACAGAACAAAAAGCAGAAAGTGTCAGAAGAGTAACAGTACAACAAGGAAATCCCAGCAAGTTTAGTGGATGCTAACTAGACTCTACAAATAGCATGAGCTGATAGCTAAGAACATGAAACTTGGCTAAAATCTTTACAGACCGGGCACTGCAGTCCATCTATTGCAGAAGTTACACAATATCTACGTATTCATTCTGTGATTCAATCCTAGAATCACAGAATGGTTTGGGTTGGAAGGGACCTTTTAAGGTCATCTAGTTCCAACTCCCCTGCCATGGACAAGGATATCTTTCACTAGACCAGGTTGCTCAAAGCCCCACCGAACCTGACCTTGAACACTTCCAGGGATTGGGGCATCCACAACTTCCCTGGGCAACCTGTTCGAGTGCTTCACCACCCTCACCGTAAAGAATTTCTTCCTTACATCTGATCTTAGTCCACTCTCTTTTAGTACAAAACAGTTATGCCTTTGTCCCATCTTCCACCTCTCCAGAAGGTCAAAGCCCACCCACTCCAGCTCCAAGACAGGTCAAAACATATACAATACCTCCACCATATGGTCCCCCCATGTTCCTACTGCCACCAAAATTTCCACTTTTCATTGGACCGTAATTTGAAGGTTGTTGGTTATAGTTTCCAAAATCATTATAGTTTCCACTTCCGTAATTGCCTGCATTATCAATACAAAAGCGGAGACATACCTAGATGAGCTAAAAGCATGTGCAACTCACAAAGTTATCTCACTGTTAGAATTTTAAATAAAGTACAAAATCACACAGGTATTCCAGCAGTGTGCAACGAATTTCATATTCTTTCATACTATTTGGAAAACAAGAGCTTCCTTAGACAACATTTAAAACACTCCCTCCTCCCCCAAATCTCAAATTGACTTGGACTAATTAAGCTTCCTTAGACAACATTTGAAACACCCCTTCCTCCCCCAAATCTCAAATTGACTTGCACTAATTTACAACCAAAATGCTTGGTCATTTCAAGCCAGTAGGTTACCTCCTCCATAGTTGTCATAACCACCTCCATAGCCCCCACCCTGGTTGCCATATCCAGGTCCTCCTCCACCATATCCTCCTCTTCCTCCTCCGTAACCAGGACTGCCACCAAAGTTGCCACCTATGATAACATAATCCTTTAAAATAAACTTTTCAGTGTAGAAGGCAACCAAATTCTACAGAATCAGAGGGTAATTTTCTGTTTAGAAGTTTATAGGGCAAAAAAAGGGCAGGAGTTTTGTAAAAAAATCTACATGAACACTTTTTAAATGCACATACCAGCTCCCACTCTAATTGAATTGTGACCAAAACCCACCAGTCAGACTGCCTAAAAGCCTCAATTAAAAGGCTTAATTAAAATCTTGATTTTTCAGGAAATTTAAGGAACATTGCTATTCTGAAGAAAAGGCATGGCTGTCCAAGAAACAGACATACAATTCATAATATAAAGGTTTAATATGAGCCAAGAGCCATGTGTGCTTCTTAAAGCGAACAAAATTAACATAAATTAATATAAATTTTATAAAAATGGTAAGTAAATGTAAAAATGTTTCTGAATCAGAGAAAAACCAACAACAACAAAAAAGGAAACTAACCTCCAGGTCCTCCACCATATCCGTTATACCCATCACCAAATCCGCGGCCACTTCCATATCCATCTGTTGGAAAAAAAAAGTGAAAGTATTCCAATTCACCTGTAGCAAACTAACTGAATTCTCAAACCCTGTGACCTTAATGACCAAACCGCAAGAGATTACTGATTAAGCACACGTACACTTGAATTTAGAAAAATGTATATGAAGTATAACACATCCAATCATTGCTCTACATCTTTTATTTCCCTGCATTTGTAAGGTACCCAGTTTTACTTTTGGACACAGCCCTTCCACTGCAAAGGTCAGGCAAGTGCAGCATAGAAATCTCTGGATTCCTTAACAAAATTTGTTAAGTTTAGGTAATTTTCCCCTTCGATAAAATCCTTAAAAAAAAACCCGCTTCATTTACTGAATATCCACATAATCACTTTGTGTGCCACAGAAGAGGTCTGCAAGTTACTTTTACCCAAAATTCTCTAACTGCTTCAGCTGCATTTAAATTAAACAGCAGCAGCTTACAAAGTTACCCAGAACCAGAAAGACAGTATAAATAAGGGAAAAAAAAATGCTACAAACATGCCTGTCTTACCGGCTCCCCCTCTGAAATTGCTGCCAGGTCCTGGACCAAAGTTGCCACCACCTCCACGTGCATCACCAAACCCAAAGTTCCCTGTAACAGTTTAACATTTATAAGCAGTGAGATCATGGAAAGTGAACACACCAATCAACCACAAACAATCAACCGTTCGTTACTTGTACGTACCTCCTCTCCCACTTCTAGAATTTTGAACTTCCTGCATTTCCTGTCTAGAGAGCGCTTTCCTTACTTCTGCATTATGGCCATTGATGGTGTGATACTTCTGCACTGTAACCACATCAAATAAGATACCATCAGCATTTAAGTACTGATCTGGCAACAAATAAGAATATAAGGCTTCCAAAAATTAAGTATTTTCCAAATTAATCCATACGTATTCTATATCATTTAAAAAAAAACAAAATACCATACAATTTTTAGGCAAAGAGGTCAGTACTTACTTAAAACACATGTTCCCACACAATTCACCAAACTACAATGTAGCAAATACTCAAGCACATGACTAACCCCATCATCTCTTTAAGTTTAGCTTTTACACAATTATCATAACTGCAAGGATTAATACTATCAAATAAGAGAGTGAAATGAAGCTTACTTACATACAATTTTATCCACAGGATCATGGTCATCAAATGTAACAAATCCAAACCCTCTCTTTTTACCAGACTGTCTGTCAGTAATGATTTCAATAGTGTCGATTTTTCCATATTCCTCAAAGTAGTCACGAAGGTGGTGCTCTTCAGTGTCCTCTTTAATACCACCAACAAATAGTTTTTTCACAGTAACATGAGCACCAGGTTTTCCAGATTCCTGTTAAAAGAATTCTTTAAATTACCACAAAGAAAAACAAATTTCACAAATCGCTATTTTGCCAGGATTTTGTGAATGTATTACTGATAAACTAAGATTTTTCAAGTACTGAGGTAGCCCTTATGATGCATTTCCCTGTAACCTTGCTTAGGGGGCCTTCAGGGAGGGAAGTAATGTGGGGTAAATTGGAGGTTTTTTCCTCCCTCCTTTATGTCAAAGCCTTAAAAGCACTGAAGAAGAAAGATACAGACACAAGTACCATGAAATGCATAAAAGTAAATAAAAAGCCTTGAAACATATTTAGAGAAAACTTAAGATCAGCTGTTTGAAAGAATGGGAAGTATTTAGTAACTTAAACTAAGGTATGATTTTTATAATTGAAACAAAGATGTGTCAGCTTCCTCTGCCCGTTTTCGTAACAGCTGTATGAAGCCCATATTCCACTCGTATCAACAGCAAAGGTCCTTCAACCTCAGCGAATTCACATTTATGCATTTTAACCCCTATTCAAAATATGAAGACAACGCCTCACATTCAGGGTTGTTTTTACACTTTAGGAATGACTTCTTCCTATAGCATAGTAGTAGCTTAGTGTGTATAAACAGTATGCATGTATGCTGCTTTAATTACCCTTTTCCAAACACTAACCAACCTTGCATTCTGCAGGGAATGGAAAGAAGACTGGGATAGCTAACAGGGGTAGCAGTGGTTACAATTTCCATTTCCCTTAACCTCTGGAATAGCTCTTGTTCAATTCCAGCTCATCAGTCCTAATCCCCGAAACACGTGGGTGCAACCGCAAACTGGTAAATCCTCCCAGAGCTCCCACAACGTGGTAAACAGAAGTCACCTAAAATCCGTGCTTGCTTTTTAAGTACCTCTGTGCCACAGTAACCTGGCTGAAAAGTTACAGATGCACTGCATTCCTGTGCACACACCTAATTTGCACCCTGAAGTTTAAAACCAGAGTAGTCCTAAGATGATTTTGTACACCAGCAGAAAACCAGAACAATTTCCCTACTACATTCTCTATTTTTAGTCACTCTAGTTATATACCTTTTAGAAATACCCAAAAATATCTTGGAATAGTCAGGAGATATTGAAAGGAGTTTATTAATTTGAGGTTTAGTAACAGCAACCATTCCAGAGATGAGTTAGTTTGGAATTTGCCTAATTACAGGCAGTCAACGTGTTTTCAGTAACAATACTTTCAGACCCCAGTTGCATCGCTTGCAGACGTGATTCTACAACCAGAATAACTTAGTAAATAATAGACATTTATTTAATACTGTAATTTAACAGACCAAAAGCATGGGAAACAGTGCCATGGGAAAAAGATTCCTTTTTTCAAAGCATGAAAAGTATCTGCTTTCAAAGCCACACTTACCTCTCTAGCCACAGCTCTCTTAGGCTCAACCACCCTTCCATCAATTGTGTGAGGTCTTGCAGCCATGGCTGCATCTACTTCAGCCATGGAGGAGAATGTTACAAAACCAAATCCCCTTGATCTTTTGCTTGCAGGATCCCTCATTACCTAAAAATAATAAACACATTTAAACAATTTTTGTCTGTCTCATGTTAAGCTTAACATTAACAACATTTGGAGAAAACACGTTAAATTGATTTTACATTCTCCTTGATTTGATTTCAAAACATGATTATGATGAAGTAGCAGGCTATGCTGATTAACTACATGAACAGCACTGCTTGGCATGACAGAAATTCAAAACATTGTTGTCCTCCAAGACTCTCCCCGCAACTCACAATGGCTGCTAGATCCGTGACGTACTTTTATATTTATGTTTGTTTTCTCAAAAAAAATCAAACACACGATTTCTATTAAGATTTCTGAAGACGACAGTCTTTAAATTTCTTATGAAATATGTATTTACTGCTCACAAAACAAATCAAGTGGAGGAACTCCTTCAAGAGTCACTGTCCTTGGAGGTATTTAAAGATATACAGGCATGGTTTAGTAGCGGACTTGGCAGTGTTAGGTTTATGGTTGGACTTTATGATCTTGAGGCTCTTTTCCAACCTAAATGATTTTATGAAAACATCACACAGAAAGACGTCCTTTTCCAGCTTTATTGAGGCTGCTTACCATGATACCAGCTTTCTGCCAAAGGTTACCAATCACACGGATGTAACAGGGCTCTGTGTAAGCGCTCCCTAATGCACTTCAGTCAATGACACCCAATTTTAAATTTTAAACTGCTGACATCAGTGGTTAGACATAATCTGGGAGATTTTACAGGAAACAGATCGTGAATACTCCCTAAATCTATCAACAGAGTTTGCATGGGCAAGTCCATGCATAGCTTCAATGGACTGAATTATGTATAAACCAATCAACTGTTCACTTAAGAAAATTTAATATCCCATGTTTTCATTAAGATATCCAGAAAATAAACTCCCTATTTTTACAATTTCTAAACATTCTATGCCATCATTGCATATTTCTATGCCAAACTTACCACACAGTCTGTAAGCTTTCCCCATTGCTCGTAGTAACTCCTCAAGCTTTCCTCTGTTGTTTCAAAGCTTAAGCCGCCAATAAACAGTTTGCGGAACTGCTCCTTTTCCCTCTGTCATAGGAAAGAACATTACATTAATATAATTAAAAATATGCCCTTTGCATCAGCATAATTTAACACCAAGTAAGATTGTCTAACGTGTCAAAAATTTTAATTAAGACACATTTTTCAAAATGAGGCTTGGCTCTTCTAAACGTTCGAGCACTATTCAAGGAATTAAGCCATTTAACGCAATTCTATGGGTCCACTTTTACGACACAGATTTATAATAATGTGCTGCTTCTCATCTCTCCCTCCCTGTTATTAGGAAAAAGAGACCACACTCAAAGACTTCCGGAATAGTCATCAGTCATCTCCGAGGTTTTTAAAGAAACACAAAATAAAACCAAAACCAAACATTCTTATTACAGGAAACATGAATGTATTTATACTGTCTGATTCTATTCCAGATGGCATTTACTTTTAAAAAACGTTCTGGCACAACTTGTTTTACATGAACACTATCATGCTATTTACTCAAGGCATTAAAACAAAGATATGGCTAAAGATGTTCTAAAATGGGTCAGCAATTCATATTTTCTCATCAATAATTAAAACAAACGAAAGCCGAAGCACCTGTAAAATTAACCTGGGATCCTGCACCTTTGGAATTAGCAGTAAACCTATCCAGTAAACCTCAGCAGCAGCACCATGAAAACTAAGCGGATTCCCTTTAAAACTGAAATTTGTATACGCATTTGCATACATATCCACTAATACAAATTATGCTTTCAGTAAGATTTTGTTCTATTACCTTTCAGAAAAGTTACCACTGCACTTGTTCAGCAGAAATTTCTACTGTGATTACAAGTACATCATTAAAAAACAAACAAACCAACCAGGACCAATAATAGTTACATTTACTATTTTGAACACAGTATCATACCAAAGCAGGAAGGACAACCTTACAACCTCAACAAGTTAAAAATACTTTTATACTAACTTTTTATACTAAGCAGACATTCCTAATTGTGATTTTCTACACACAAAAGCATCACTAGATCATATATTTTGCAGTTTCCTATGTCAAAGGGCAACAATTAAAATGCATGAAGGAGTACTCCCCTTCCACAAAAATTAAGATTTCAGAATGTTGTTTGAAAGAAAACTGTCCTGCTAGGGACAAGAGAACCCAAATGCAATGGCTACTTCAGCTTCATACTGTTTAAGGTGGTGGCTGTTTTTTGAACAAGCCAAACACTGCACAGTTAGCTGTAACTGACAAAGATAACATGGAGATAAATGTAAAAAGGAAATTGGACAACCAATGTCAAACAACAGTATTTGGAAAATAAGCAAAACAGTTCAGTGCACGAACGCTTTTAAAAGCATTACGCCGATCTGCACATAGACCATGTTTTTCTGAGGTTTTCCAAGGCAGGCCTGGATCTAGATGCATGTAACAGGAAGGCAATTACTGTAGGTAGCATTGAATCAGCTTTTGTTGAAAACGCATCACCCTATTAGCAGTTTCAGATACTGCAGTCTGACAAGGAAGTCATGCATTACGAACTTCCCTCCTCAAAACTGTATTTGAGAACGATCGGTTTAAATGTCTCTGAAAAACACTTGTAATCTGCTGTTGGATCTCATATTTTTTCACCTGAGGAAACACAGAGGAAACTAATACTGTCTCCTCCTTGTACAGACAGGCAAAATTAGTCCCAAGAGTTTAAAAGCAGCAAACCCATGTTGCATCAAGTTTCCTTTCACCTCATCTCTTGAAAGCCAGAAAGGAAAGGATGCTGCATACCAGACTCGGACTAAAAAGGCATATGCTGCAAAGCCACACTATCATTTTAATTTGAGTAGGCTAGCAGGGAAACCATTATAAGCAACAATACTGCCCAAACACTCCTCCCTTCAAATTACCTCAGTTCCGCTTGAAATCTAGGGACTACTTGCTGCAGTTTCCTAGACTCACAAAAGACCCTTTTCCCTATATAACCGATTGTCATGCATCTAATAATGCACGTTTACACTCTTATAAAAATAAAAAGACTCGAGCAAATTTAGTAGGCAGATAGGATTTTTCCAATAAGTGTTAGATCTACCGTTAAAAAAAAGTTATAAACATATAAATGAAACTCAAGGAAAGAATGGAATCTATTAGCTGTAGTATTTGATTTTTAAAGAACAAACATATACCACACATGACTAATAACCGTTAAACAGAGTAATAGCACACTTTACAGATATATGAATTCTTAGAAACTGTAACCTTCCATGTATTACATATCACGCAGTACATGCCCTACCCAGAAGACCTAGGCACCACACGTCAGGACACAGCAGTAACAAAATTCACCACCAGTTCTTCAATTAAAACCACTGCGTGAAACGACCATGAACATGTTGTTCCACCAATACATGAACAGCCTTAGGATGTAGAGACACTGTATGTCTTAAATGTGTCTGTTTTAAGAAGCTCTGGTTAGTCTAGCATTAACCTCCCAACAGGGTCCAGAGAGCTCTGACCATCTTAAGCTTATGCTGAAGCTATAAAACGTATGATAAAAATTATTATCACTCCCGTCCCTTTCAGAATCTTGATGAAAATCTTCATTTGGTAAAAGTAACCCCCCCAAACACACACGACCCACCCCTGCCAAGGCCCACAATATAAAAGCTGGAGGCAAAACCTCTCAAGATTTCCATAGAACACCCCGTGGCAGGAACGGAGCACAAGAGGAAATCTATATGAGATCTGTAGAATCTTCATTAGTGCTTATTTTAAGCCTTCCTTCGTGGGAGTAAAGCAACACTTCAAAGGACTGGAAAATGCGTAGCCTTTGCTGGAAGATTCATCATCAGAGCAAGGAAATGCGTTGCATGTAGCAATAATGTGCGCTTAAACACCCCAAGCTGACTGACCGCAGACTTCTGCCGAGTTAAGAACTCGAGTAACAAAAATGGTTAACAGAGAGAAGCGAGTGGGATCGCTGAACTACTACGGCTAAGCTCGCCAAAAGCAAAGCTGGGTTTAACGGTCCCAAACTAGAAAGACACTGCTTTCTCTCCCTATACGCTCTACAGGGCTTTCCAATCCCAACAGCCCGGTTCTTTCTCCCCCTCCCCCCGCCCCCAAAAACAGGGGCCCCCGCAGCGAGAGGGGGAAAATGGCGCCCAGAGCAGCCGTCGCCTCCAGGGACGGCGATGCGGCGGGAGGGAAAGAACTTCTGCAAGCTCCGACCCCAGACGAAAAAAAAAAATTACATAACTACATAAATGATAATAAATAACACCCAGGTCCTCGGGCTAGGAAGAAACCAAGTGCCGCAAACCGCTTCTAGCGTGCGGCTACACACAGGGCACCGGGAAGCGCCTGCGTAGCGCTCCTTCCCGCCCCCGCAGATACCAGACCACTACAGGTGCCTGCCCGCCCCGCAGCCCTCCCGCCTTACTCGGCTTTCTCGCCCTCGGAGTGATCCGCACAAACCAGCCTCAGCGCCGCCATTTTACCCCCTCCCCCTTCGCCACCGCCATTACCAGCAGCGCCGCCCCGGCCGGTCAGCACCCCGCAGGGGCAAAGGCGACCCCCCCCGGATGGCGCACGGACTGACCTCCATAGCCGCGTGTCCCCCCTCCTCCAGCACCGCTTTCACAGTAGCTGGGCTAACGGGCACATCAAGTGATTTAGGAACTCGCCGCCCGCCATGCACGGCTACCGCAGCTTCCGCCTCCCCTCTCGGCCGCGCACCGGCCCCAACCGCCGCTTCCAGAACCTTCCTCCCCGCTAACGCTTCCTCTGGCGAAAGACATCCGAGCCCCCTCCCTACCCGCGGCAGCCAGACCTGCGCTAACCGGGAGCTCAAGCCCGCTCCTAACGCCCAGACCCGGAAAAATTCACTCCCCAACGCGCCACCCTCCTCTAAAAGCAAACTCTGAAATCTCCCTCTTCACGTACCATATTCTTCATGGTTTACGTGCTCCTGCTCAGGAGTACCGTACAACCGGTCAGTAATGGCTGCCTTAACTGTTACGTAATTTAAAATTCAGCTCCACGTAGAGCTAGCGCCCTCCTTCTCCACCGCAGGCTCGCTTCCGAGGTTTTCGTTAAAAAAAAAAAAAAAAAATTTAAAAAAACACGCTTGAAGCGGGAGCTTAAATATCTCCAAAGGGGCAGCGGCTCTGTATAACGCCCCTACGTGTTTTTATCACGTAATAAAAAGTCATCGACTCCGTTAGTAATGGCCGTCTCCGAAATGAGCCGAAGGAGCGGTCGTCGGCGAGCTTATCCGCTTCGACAGTCGCCGGAAAAAGCCGAAAGGGCGACGGAAGCCCATTCGTCTCCCTTCGGCAATTTCCGGAACTGGCCGAACGCAGCCGAGAGCGGCGCTCGGAAAGCGCTCGGCAACTTCCGGAAAAAAAAGACGCAGCATCCACCCTCTTCGGCAATTTCCGACAACGGAAGAGACTCGGAATGCGCGCCCGAGCGCAGCCGAACCCTCACCCCCCCCACC